>NC_141787.1:6322887-6397887 GCF_054643075.1 Acanthaster planci
GAAAATAAAAAGCAATTCACACAAGAAGCAACAAATTGTTGTCACTGATGCTAGTGAAACGGCAAAGTGTTTAATACACTGTATGACTTTATTATTTCAAAGGCAGGCAAATTTGTTCCTTTCTGTAAAACTAATTGCATTGAAGCGTGAGAGTTTTATCTTAGTGGATCAGTCTTCCAACTTTTTCAGTTTATGCCACATGGGAAATGCTCAAGATCAAAATTGGCTTTACTCTTCATCAATACATGGCTTAATTAGCCTAACAAGATGGTTTCTTTTCTTGTACGGAGGGAGCTTGTGCACAAACCCCATGAGTGTTTTCTAAGTAAAGACTTAGATTTTCCTTAGTCAATTTTACTGTTCCTGACACGCGTTTGCTTTCTTACAGTTAATGAGTCACTGTCCAGAATAATTAATGGCGTCCGCCTGTGGAACTCTTCTGAAGAAAAGAATTTAACAAGGTGTTTCACAGAACGGATCTTGGATTGCAAGAACGAATGAATCTGCTCGGAATTCTAGTCATTCAAAGGCAACAATAAATTTGTCTCATAGCGAAAAATGCTGGTTCTTTTTAGGGATTTTTTCTTCCAATCAGATTTTCAGTGTTTCGTTAACCCTAGATCCGTGGCATAACCTAATATTACTTGACGAAATCTTATTTTCCAGTCATATTTTAACCTCGACACGTTTTTCAAGAGCCTTTTTGCCAACTACATTCGATACTAAATTCCAAAACAAGGTATATTGTCTGTTCAGAATACTAACTTAAATTCCCATGCTGGTAAGAGGTTACTCTGTTAAGTATCCGATACAATGCACTTCAGGTTCCAGAAAACGGCTATTAGGGCCTCAGTTTGTATACATAAAATAAGCTCGGTTACGTCAATTACGGGAATAGACCACAATCAAATTCATTTTGTGTTAAGGCGCTGAGCGAGTAAAGTTACAGCACTACTCGTGTTCGTGTTCCACAAATTAATTGCCACTTGATAACGCCCGGTCACATTTTTGCTTTAACTTCGACAAATGGAGTAAAAAAGAAAGTAAACGGACCAGGCCTACATTCATTGAGGAAGATGGCTTAAAAGGCTGCAAAATGCGTTTTCACATTTGATACTTACAATCATTACACCTCTCTCGTTGAGACTGTTGGAAGTGACACGTTTTGGATGCTCTCACGGGAGATGTTTCGTGACACAAGGTCAGAGCAGCAAATGACGAAACGTTGCAAGCTTCCTCGGCGAGGCAAACGTCGATCTAGAAATGCGCATTTACCGGTTACCACGTGCAGGCAAAAGAATTTCAAAATTTGCATAAATGCCTGCCCTACAAAACACATTCTACTCGTATGTCGCATGATGCCTTTGCAAATCACAACTGGACCAAATGCGGCGATCGGACGCAACAAATAATTGGAACAGCGTCAAAGAAAATCGTGCGTAAAAATACTATTCATTCATTCATTCTTAAGTTCGTCTAGGGGAACGTTGAGAGAACGTATCAAAGACTGAACAGCGTGAAGTATGCGCGTTCTTTTATTGCCGAAGTTGGGGCTTTAAATCAAACAAGCCTTTTTGTTAGTTCTTTTAATTCAATTTGAATTCTCCGCACCAAAGACGCTGCTGCTATTACTCTTGATTCGGGGCAAGCTTTTATTAGTTACATAAGAGACCCCTTGCACAAATACACTGTTTTCAATGGACAAGAAGGGCACAAATTTAAGGACTCTACATTTCAGAGACAGAGGTCTCTACGCAAAAGCTTGCCCCGAATCACGAGGTGTAGCACAGTATCTTAAGTCTAGGGAATTTGAATTATGTTGATGTGCAATCAGATGACTCACTGTACCAGATTTTAGTCAAATTAAACTCTTAAACGATCTTTGTCGAACTCCTTGGTATTTTTTTTAATGCATCCAGTCGCAGATAAACGTTTATATGTGATCTAAATATATATACAGGGGATTTTGCCTACAGTGGAATTATCCTACCGGAAAAGTGAACATAGTAAACCTCTCTACTAAACTAAGTTCTTCAAGATCCTGATTGAAACACTCCAAGAGAAAAATCAAAAAACTGCGTGAACGTTTTGGAAAAGTAAAAGAACTGATTATTTTGTACACAAGAGCGAATAACAATTAAAAACAAAAACTGCGAAACTGCAAAACAAAACAAAACAAACAGGAAATAGGCAAATTCAAATAAATCAAATTAAAAATCAACAAACAGCATACACATCTGACAGAGACTACAGTTACAATACCTTTTATTGACATTCTTCCCGAAATATGTTGCTGGTGTGGGTCAAGGGCAAGTCAATGAAATAAAAAAGAACAAGACAGAAAATAAGACAACTATTTTAGCCTTATTATTGACCTACCAAAGGTGAGGGTGGAGGCAAAAGAGGCATTTTATTGATTGAGAGAAAAACATTGGGGGTCCGTTTTATTTTCCTTCCTTCTAATAGTATATTTTAGAAAGGGCCATTAAACATTGCGTGACAAAAAATTAAAATTTTATGGGTCCACCCTTCCCCCACAAAATAAAGGTTTCTTAACCTTTAGTTAGTTACACGTACTTCTAATTAAACTGTGTGCTGCTTAAAATAAAAGCTAAACAAAGGATAAGGAAAGACCCATCACCAGTTAGTTTAAAAATCATTAGCCAGATTATGTGTAAAAATAAATAAACTCCAGTACTACAAGGCATTAGTACATCAAATGTATGATGCCAAACACTGTATGGTTGCATCTGAAAGAATACTGCTAGTTTAGAAGTTTCCTGTTGATGCCTGACTTGCATCTCTGCCATTATGGATGATTAAGCAATGTTGTTTAACAGATTGATACGTAAAACCATCCTTTTCTCTAATTGGGCTGATGGTTCTCTGAGCTTTCTACACGTTCTGGCACTGGATTTGTGAATAAAATTAACAAGCTGTCTTTGGAATGAACTACTTATTCAGAAAAAGGGATAATGATTCACCTCTTCATTCAGCAACACCTTCAACATGTCTATGTTCCCTATTTACAATAAATTTTACAGCAGTGGTGCAGTTTTTGGACTGCTTGTCACACCACTGCTGGGTTGTTATACAAGACCTTGATTTTTATTTAGAATACAGAATCACAACACAACAACATCATGATGTTCATATACATAAATAAAGGGAAATAATCACTGGGTATAAGACCAGATGACCAAGGAGGCCATTCCACAGCATCATTGAGGGAAAATCACTCTGCCTTCTTCGGACTGCGATAAGACAATGACCTGCGGCACTGTCCTGTGACCAGCACAGACATCTCAAGACATCATGGCCCAGTTGTACAAGTTGCTTGCACTTAAGCACATAAGGGAAGATTTTATGTGCTTTTGATGGCAATACACTTAACCCCACACACTGGAAAAAGGTGTTTAACTTTTGTTATGACAGGCTAATAGCTTTTATTTATCTGTGATTATAGAGATCAATTGAGAGCTCATAAACTAAGCTTTCCCATGCAACCATACTTGAAATGGTCAGCTTCAGAAGTTCAGCGTACCAATCCATTACCAATCAATCACCAATCCATTTTGTATTGCTATTTTTTTCATTTTTGATACACCTTAAAGATATAATTTTAGACATAAATAAAACTGACCAACGCACAAATTTCTAATTAAAAAAAGTTTATGACAAAGATCCAGCTTCTTATTTCCTTCATGAATATGCCACACTCAAATATCACGCACAAATAAGCATTGGGAAAATGTGGAAGCAATGAAGGGCTCTATGGCACAAGCACAGGGAACACACACCTGCAAAGGTTGGTGCATGGAGTTTGATGCAAGGGATGCCTGCAATTTCATCGAAGGCTTTCATAGCTACAATGTGCAGCACGTTGGTAAACGTTCCTGGTTTTGCCACATTTTCACCAATATCACTGATACTGCAATATTTTCAGCAATTTTCCAACCCACACTCTTGCTTTTTTATGCATGAACATTTGTGTAAGAAACCAATTATGATGAAACATTCGACTGCTAGAGGTTGATCTCAATTTTGTGACAGATTCCTTGGCTCTGACTCACGAGTAGCCACACTGGCAGCAAATCGTCCCTGCCGCTTAGAGGTAACTTTGTTGCCATCAAAGATTATACAGCTCCAAACTGGTACTTCATAAAATACACAATTTCTCATGTGAATGGAGTAGAAAAATTCATCCGTCAGACATCAGATTTTTAAGTGTGAGGTATCCAGTTTATCCCTAGAATTGCTGTGAATGTGTTGTTCCTTTTTTCTGAATTTGGCTCAAGAGAAATCTTTCAAAAGGGAAAGAATGTCAGAAATTTCACTGCCCACAATAATTCATCATTTTGTTTCCATTCACGGGTCCAGACGATAATTGTTATAAGGGAAAGGAAGGCTCCAACTTCATAAGTCTGGCTTCAACCCCCCCCCCAAAAAATATGGAAACACAATGCTAATGTGTGTACAGAACCAGATGGCAGCAAGGCTATGAGTGATAGGCAGCATATTGTAGTGACCTGCTATTCTGCACAAAGGCAAGAGCAAGATAGATGTCAATATACAATATCCTCAGGATAATGACATGCTTTACCCAGTGATACTTGCGTGGGTTATGCACTGATGATGGAGTTAGGAAGGAGGTTTCAATCCGTGTAGAAAACATGCTGGACCCGTGTAATTTGGAGACAAGGGTGCACTTTCAAGAGACATAATATCCATGCAGTTTGAAGCAATTTCACCACATAGGACCCGTGTTTTCAGTGCTTGTGTGAAAGGACCTTTCATCGTTTTTTAAAAGAGATGAAGGAAGGTAGAATGTGAACAAACTTGCAAGACTCAAGCAATGGCGAGCACCCCATATCAGCACCCTCTACATCGGAAGCACCATCACACTGATTAGACTGCTGGGTTGCATTCCCAGGGCAGGCTTCAGGTAACCTGACAATTCCCAAAGATTACTGTTGTATCAACCTAGAAAAACACAAGTGAAAAGAAGCAAATGTCAGATGCTAGGAAAGTAATCAAACAGGGTCACTTCTGTGATTGTTTACTGCAGTGTGTCAATGGCAAGAACGAAAGCCATAACCACTCAGAATTTGATGCCGACACACGCTAAGACGTAACCTTTTCATACAAGATTTTCTCAGTCCAAACACTGCGCGGTATCTTTGATAAGTGACAGTAGATTGCCTTTGATAAACCTTTGACAAAAATATGTAAGATTTGCTCCAATTTTCTTAATGACTCAAAGACTGTGGCTTATGATTCATAGCATCAGGTCCTTTTATTTTCCTTTCATACAAAATAATACTGACTGCTTTGAATGGTGTAGTATAACTAGCTTTCTCCAGGTGATCCATGGAATGGAATGATTTTCCTGAAGCAAAGCCGAGGAAAACTAGAAAACTCCATGGATCACCAACAGAGACTAGTTTATAACACCTCTCCCACAGATTCTCTTTAAATGTAATTGGTAACTGATTTACTTGATAAAAACACAAATAAAAACTATATCTATTTGAAAAAACATGTAGTTGAAAATCAACCAACACTTTTCCAAACTACTTCTTTGCAAAATAGCTGAACCAAACTCTTGTTGTGCAAGGTCTTTGCAATGCACGTAATAAGCAGTGTGCACCTCGGTATGCATTTGCACAAAATGCCACTGGCAATGAATACAGTTCTTTGGTAACTGCGGGTATAGTACCTCAGTTGAAACAGGTAGAGTTCTTTTGGACGGGAAATGCCAGATAGCACTAAAGTGAAATCCACGTGACTGGTTCTTGGCCAATCAAGATAGAGAATCTGTGGAGGGTTTTGTCCAACCTTCTGATGGCATCCATCATAGCAAGCATTACCCCTTTTTCTTTGCTCAAGTTAGTTCAATATCTGTGCTGTGTTTGCCCAACCCACTTCAGATCAAGGATGGCACGTATTCAGTACAACCTATAGAAAAAAGGGTAAAGCATATCTATCAATGGCACTACTCAGTTCAATTTACAGCAGAACTACGTTTCAATGTCAGAAGAATTCTTGGCCCTTTAAAATAGTACATGATCATAACTTGTTAGCAAGTAAACTTGATACATGGAATTGAGCCAAAAAGAACATGAGACGGTTACATTATCTCACAAAATTTTGAACACTGAAATATTTTTAGGGTGAACAAAAAAATTGTCTTTGAATACAAAATAGTTTTAAAAGGAATTCATATACAGTCACATTGATATTTTGTAAATTCACAATGCAAAGTACTTTGAAAAGGCTGACTTAAAAATAGACTGACAGCAAATTCAGAAGTACATGTAAAGTCTAAAAATTTTTCAATAAATAAACAATGAAACTCACAATAAAAACAACAGATCTTCATACCAGGAGTAACAGGCAGAGGTGGTGTCTTGACAACATTCTTGACAACTGCGCATACATCTGGAACCAGCCCATCTCCCATAATAAAAAAATAATGTAGTATTCTGGAAAAGGGATTGGTTTCCAATAATAATAAAAATTTCAGTATTCTAATTTATCCTTTGACATCCAACAACTTCCCCTGCAGAAAATCTGCACAATATGGAACACCATTGCTGAGCCCAAGGACTTGTCTTTAGTGTTCTGTGACGTCCATAATTATGTGGACACTGAGTTTTGATTGTTACTGGATTTAAATACTCAAGAAAGCCTCTCTGAGTGTGCCAAAGGCAGGCTCTTTACTACTGAATAAAACACAGGTAATACTTGTGACTTTTCGGGTGCTCGATTTTAAGTGAAAAGTGGAATTAACCAATCTATACAGTAAAAGTAAATCACCTAGTTCCCAAAACCTCTCACAAACCCAGTACAACTGTGGTCTATCCAAGCATTATTTGATATGATTCACTTGGACTTCAAGCATTATCTTTACCATACCCGTGTAACTGATGATCAGTTCTTTCAAGGAGCTGCCCTGGAAGAGACAGTGCAATCACTCACCCATGGAGTCCATGGCACACTGTGAAAGGTACTTTTGTGGGTGAGTTTCTGTCCAAAAAAAACCAATTCAAATAAGCTTCTTGTCGTGGATTGCATGTCACAGACCAAATAAAAGCACAGGTGCAATGAACCTGAATAATCTTCCAACCACTTTTTACAGCCCATGACAATTAAATATTAAGAGACAAAAAGTTACACAAGTTACCAAACTGTGCATATATATGTTCTAGTGTTTTTTTTTAGAAATTTTATGAAAAGCCGTTGCAAAATTCATAGTCAACCATTACAAAGTTATTTTTGTGTGTTAACCATTTCTTAAGTTTGATCCTTACATGTAAACTTGTTTCTCTGAATTTCAGAATCCGTGTCCACATATGTAATTTTAATTATAATTACAATTATATGATTCCTGTCACAAATTTTGACTTTTGAAAAAAAACAAGACACAGCAGCCTGGATGTACTTTTAATATACAGCTAAAGTAGTTGTTGACTTAGAGTCATTTGAATAATACAGAGCAGCGTCATGATAACGAACACAATATACAATACAATATGTAACAACATTCACGCCAAATTCCCTGAAGCAATTACCAGTTACCCACAAATCCATTCCCCATTTAAAGGGGGAGCAACCTGCCTCACAATCTTTTCTGAATGAGGAATTGGGGCAAACATTTCCAATGAAGAGATCAAGTTAAAAGAAGTAACACTGAAATACATGTATGTGGATTTTCTTCAAGGCATTTCTTCCATATCTCACCTTCAGGGTAGTTTTCAGTGGAAGTCAAACCCCGAAATAAAAAAGGTTTGCAAGTTTTCCTTCAGTCATCTCTCAAAAATGCCGTATGGTCATGGTAGTATCCCTTTCTAACATGAAGCTTTAATAGATGTGTCGGGAACCATCAATTGAA
Organism: Acanthaster planci; assembly: GCF_054643075.1. Taxonomy (NCBI): domain Eukaryota; kingdom Metazoa; phylum Echinodermata; class Asteroidea; order Valvatida; family Acanthasteridae; genus Acanthaster; species Acanthaster planci. The sequence goes on from NC_141787.1 coordinate 6,330,782, forward strand.
AGGAAACAAAACTATGTAATGAAGATTTCTGTAAGTTTAGTGGCAAATATTAATCTCCTGGCATGTGTACTTTCCACTTTAATTTTTTTACAAGGTAAAAATCTTTACCTCTCTAGTGATAACCAGCAAGAGTTTCCACATCAGCATTTCCCATATTGCCTCCAGGTACTCAGTGGCTGGTCTACACAGCCACCCATTCACACATTACACATGTGCCTATGAATGATGCAGATCATGCCGGGTGCTGACAGTGGTTTCTCTGAAAGTAAAATTGTCCTTAGGTTTCAAGTCATTACCATCAGTCCTTTAGATGTTTCTTTTAAGTAAAGCAAAGTTTCCATGTTCAGTAAATGTACACAGAAAATTCAGGAGCCAAGAGGTACATGTTTGTTCAATATACCCAACTGTTATAGCAGTGTTGATTACGCATGTACCAACGCTGAATTGTAGGATATTTCTTCCTGCGATCTTGTATTTTTCAACACTCTGGGACACAACCAAGAAGCAATATTTGCTACCAAAAGAGGCCAACAACAGTGGCTAAATTCAAGTTCAACATACACTGTACCTCCACACACTTCTCAGACTTTGTGTGCAGGCACAGATAAAACATCAGCCAGAGTTGGTGAGACAGGGCAACTGCTGTGGCTTATCCCATCAGATACATGTATGTCTACATATACAGATAGCTTGATCCTATTTTCATATGTCCTCTTACGTGAAGAGATTCAAGACAGTCTGTGTACTTGCACATCCAATCATTTACCGGACAATCTGTAATGCCATTACCCAAGACTTCAGGACATACAAGCAGAAGACATAGCCATTGACAACTTTACCTGATGTAGGTCGTTCTGATGCAGCCATCAGATGCAGGAGAAACTCAAGTTCTTATTTATGAGGCATGTTCCAGCATTCTGTCAGGGTTGTGCTGCACATAAACATGCTGTGGTGAGGGAACACAAGACAATGTGCATTAAGCACACATTAAATAAACTGTATGAAACATCAGTCTGAAAATATAATCTAGTTCATGCCGGAAGTGACGGGAGTGTGGAACCGGCTTAGACTATATGTATACCCATATGACCCCTCATATTTTTGTTGTAAACCTCCAATGAATATTCATTCAGTCTAAGATCTTTCAAGATGCTGTAGTTAAACTACATGTACAGAGGTTCATCCGTTCACGGAACGGAATGACCCGCTTTTTCATTGCTTTTTATCCTTGCATATCAATTTTCATTTGACAGCTCCCTTTCGAGCTATCTACCAAATTTCAAACCAATTGCTTATGTATTTCAATAGACATAAGGCTCTAAGGTACCTTTAATGTTACATGACTTGTCACCTGATGACGTCATTATCACAGCAGTTCAATTTCTCTTGAAAACACTTCCCTTTCTCTCTACAAAGTTTCATTCCAATGAGACGTGTGCTTAAGGAGACTCATGTACAGGACTCTATAATAATAATGAGTAATTGACATTTATAAAGCACAGAATCCATTAAGCTGCTCCCAGGCGCTGTACATCAAAATATAAATAAATAAATAAAACCTACATGTAAAATCGTTAATATGAAACAAAAAATGCTTGTTTAAAAAGGTGCGTCTTCAGCCCGGTCTTAAAACTCTCCAAATTCCTAGACTCTCTAAGATGAACTTCAAGCTAGTTCCAGAGATGGGGACCAGCCACAGAAAACATCCTCTCACCAGCAGAAGACTGCCTAGTTTTTGGAAGAGTAAGCCTAGATGAGTCCAGCACGGAACGAGTGAATCGACAAGCAAATCACTTAAATAACTTGGAGCACTGTGGAGGAGACATTAGTAAAGATCAGGAGACATACTTACCCAAAAATTACCCAATATTTTACTGGCAACCAATGTAATCGCATCAGCGCAGGAATAATGTGGTCAAATTTCTTGCCATTAGTGGTGTCAAAGCTTGACAGGGGCTGCCAAGACAACAGGCCAAAAAAGAATTTTCAACAAGTTCAGTTTCTGTCCTTTCCTCTATAGCGAATACAAGTAGACAGTGCCATAATTCAAGGTACATGTACACACATGTTCCTTGTATTTCTCCTTGAAGCACGGTTACAATTTTGAGTTTTGAACAATTCAAGAAATAAAAACTGACTTTAGACATTGTTATTCTGACATGAAACAAACCTGAAACTAGCAAATATGAAATTTGATTTGACATTCACAGTCATACATGTACACAGGTATTTAGAGTCAGCATTTGAAAAGTGGTAAATATAAAGTTGAAAAATAGTAGAATATTTTCAAAATTAAAAATATCTTCATTTGGCTTCCCTTTAATCAGATATAAGTACATGCACATGGTGTAAATTGGAATGCAGTGAGTATGCAACAAACATCGCTGTGCACATTTATGCATGCATGTATTACAGTGACATACGTGTAAAACTTTCCTGAGACAAGAAAAAATGGCCTCATGGAAACTCACCCCTTTACTGCCTTAATGAATTTCCTGCTCCATCAGTCAAACGTTCATCAGTACACCCCGTCAACCTGAATGGTGTCCTTTTGTGACCACCAGATGAGTGACAAAGTGGAATGGCTGGGCATGGTCTATCTGCTGGCTCTCTCCCAAGACAGCACAATGGTGTCAGTAGACCAGCATAGATGCGTTCTCATTGTACATGCAGTCCTGATGAAAAGCAACAAAAGAAGAACAACTTTAATCAACTGATTGTGGATGATTTACACACACATGTACATGTACCCTGTATTCAACCAAAAAGCTAATACACTGGTATCTCCTTACTTCTCCAGAAACATAACATTTCAGTCAGGAATTTTATAAAAGGAAAAACCAGTTATTTCCAAATATAGAACTTCATCAAAGTCACCAAAATAAAACACCCATTTATAATGAATATACATGTATTATACACCAAAGAAAGTAAAAATGTTCGTTTAAGTGACTGGGTAGGAATTAGAGCATATTTGTTTTCTTCAAGAATGAAGGGTAGAATGTATAGCTGTGGAATGGGCGGAGGAATGTGTACTGGAATTTTTAGTGGTACAAGAAGCATACCCTTGCAGGCGGCACTTCATGTTGGCAGGGATGTGATTGGAGGATTGTGAAAAAACTGAAACTGTGAGCACAAAGCGCGAAGCCATTACGGTATTGGGTTTAAAGTTTAAAAGTTTAAAGTTTAGATGCTCAGAGATGCATTCTAATTAAGTCTCTTTCGGGGATGTTTTAAGCAAAAATATTTTGTAATTACTGCCCCTTATGAAGTTATTTTGTATTGTAATTTTAGCAACCGTGGACAAATCAAGCATTTTTATTTCTAATTTCATTTCGTTTAAGGATCTCAGTCCACTGGTAAGAAAATGTGAACTTTTTAAAGTTGTTTTGCACATAAGTTCCACTAAAACAAAACAGGAGAAGCCTGCAGCCAATGGATCATGCATGTGTTGCCATCGTTCTCATGTGTGAGTAGTCAAATCATGTGCGTACGGTTTCCACAGCGGTGTACGTACATGTATGTACGACGCTGGGCTCGATACGATCGCTGGGTTTCATATTTTACTCACATATAATGCATGCAAAATACCATTTGGGCTAGGGGTCTTGGAAAAAGCACATAAACACAGACCCCTTTGATTATATATCTATATTTAACTCATTTAAGTAAAAAGAGTAATTCCCCAGCACCAGTTATCAAGGTGTTAACATCTATATCTTGGGCACAAAAAATGGCTGGAATTGATGATCCAACAGTCTTTTCACTCGTACAGTTTACTCTAGAAGGCCTTAACAATGGCTCTCTTAACCAATTGCACAGAAAAGGCCAGTACCTGCATCAGTTCTGAAGGAATCCATAGATTCTTACTTGTATAATGCAAACAAAGTAGCACATCTTATGACCTTGAGATCAGTTACAATGTGTCTTTTGGCATACACTTTTTTTTTACGATTTTGTGAACTTGCTCATATCAAGATTTCTCATGTTTCTGTGGTGGTCAAACTTTGTCAAGTCTAGGGTTCTCTCAGGTTTCCATACCGCGCACTTTCTCACAAACCCTGAGTGTTCCTACTACATGTAGTTCAACATAGCCCCGACATAATATTTAAATTGTTGCATTTTCTGTGTAAAGTGGCCCCAGCGCTTGTTCATTGTCATAATCATAAATTAACCATATCCTCATCAACATTAATCTGCTACAATGGGTTCTAGTCCATTAGTTCATACCAGACATATATAAACGTATTCTTGTACGCTACGCTTACGTGACACACTTCGCCATGGCATATGTATGTGACAATCTGCCTCTCTCTAGCAGGAGTTTGTTCTGTCAGAATGTAAGTTCACATTTGTCCTAAACGTTTTGGAACTTTTATCATTCATTTATCGTTATGCACAGTTCTGGCCTGTTCGCATTGACAGATTTGTTGTAGTATGTGTGGGCCAAGTGTGGGCTCCAAGTCAGTTCAAAAATTCATCATTTGAACTGATTTTATTTGTCGCATTGTCATGAAAGTTTTGTGGAAAGTTTGGCAATGTGACTTGTACACATGCATGAAGCATAACGACTGTTTCATGTTTGGACTCAATGACTATTACATATACTGAATTGTTTCATTGTCTGGTAATTACACAGCTGAACTCTGTAGAGAGAGCAGGTTGCACAGGGCCCTTTTATCCTTTAGCCTATCCTTTAATTATCCTTTTATCCTTTAATTATCCCTTTGCCAACTGGCTCTGCCATATCTTATGACTTGCCTTTTTATTCTCGCAATTATCACACTCACAGCATAAGCTTTTTTTCATTACTGGTCAATCATTCCATATCACTGTCAACTCCATTTATTGCTATCCGCAATTGTGTAAATTTTCTCAATCTCAATAATGGGACAGTCCTAAATTTCTCATCTTGATTTAAACTTGATAATAAGCCACACTCGTACTCAAGTGTAAGGGAAGTTATCTTTGAGGCTTTAGCCCTGTTTGTAACAAATACACTGTATTAGGAGTTTTGGCTTGCATTGCCTCCAATCCAGGTAAGCAAATGCCGCTGCCCAAGTGGAAGTGCCAGACAGATTGTTTAAAAGGCACGGAGTTGGAGTCAGAGTTGGTAAGGGATGGGTATGTTGAGGATCCTTTGGAAAATTTGTTATTGATCTCTAAAGCTGTTCGTTTGTAAGGGTAATTCTTTTGCAAGAGGGAAGAGCTGTCTGGGGTACAGCTATATTGCATGGAGCAGACCTATGTTTCTCATCCTTACATCAGGGTGAGTTTTTCGTAGCTGGTGAGTGGCGGTGCCACTCAATGCAAAGACAAGGAAGTAATCTGTTAAATGTATTGCCAAAGTACCAGTATACATGTATAATGGTTTTAATTTCAAAACCTGTTATTCTTATGCATGCTACAGATGGCAACTGGACATATCAATTTCACATGCCATGATAAAAAGTCACTTCTTTTTGAGAAAGTTTGCTGGAAATGTAAGGACAGGCTCTCTGACCTTCAGTTTACACACATGTAGATGTTTATATTTCACTTACCAGAGCTCATCTGCATGTTTTCTTTAAAGGCCTGATCAATGCAACAGACCAGACCAAAAAAACATTGTCCAAGCAGTGTCTGTTCCCTGCTTAGATATATTAAGTACATGTAGCTTTTGTAAACAGGTCAGAACTGAATTTGAATCTGGAGGGTCACTGAGCTTGTCACAGTTTGCAAGCAAACCACTACTTTTTCAAGAAGTGAAATCCATGAATGCTAAAAAGCAGGGTTGGCTACTTATTCGATTCAAATAATAGTGAAAATTTTAAACACCTTTTTTAAATTTAAATCAGATTTTTTTTTACTTACAAATTTTGGTATGCCTCAACATTTTCAGAAATACTACCCACACACCCTGAAAAACCCATCAACAAGGAGCTTTCAGGTTTCTATACCAATTACCTGATAACAATAATTCAGTATTTAGAAATTTCCAGAAAACAATTCTCAAAAATTAGTAATGATATCCACCTTTGACAAAAAACACTGCTGCATATGAAGTCACCCTGAGGGAAATTGCCGTTATGTACTTTACCATTAAACTTTTCTCAGGGAAAGTGCTATTAGTACAAGTCATAGCATGGCAAATCCCCAGCAGTAAGTTCAAATTTTCTGGGAATCCCAGGATCAGCAATGACAGTACCCGGTATCTTAGTACAATACTTTTAAAGACAACCCATGTCCGGCAGAAACAAAAATAATCCCATTGGGTGCCACTTTGAAAAATCAGCATCAAAAAAACAGTGAGAGATGTACATTGTTAAACCTTTGGACATGAGTTGCAGGGATTGGTGAAGTGAATCCTTCTGGGATATGACGTACATGTATGGTCTCACCACAATCAGACATCATCACTGGATGCTCCAGAGTGCACGGCAAATGTTTAATCTGTCACCCATTCACAACCTTTCCTCTACTTTGTGATCCTTTTGGCAAGATATCTCAAAATCAAGAGGTATTAATAATATCAACGTTCTCATTTTCAAGGCCCATTTAGGACCAAATTCAGCTCAAAATGGCAGATGAAATGGAATCAGACACCTGGTGGAACCAACCGATATTCCATATTAACCTCTGAATAATTATTATCAACACTAGACAGATTAATCAGTCAAGCTCAGCATGAATCACAATCTCAAACTAAAAGCCGTAAATGACCAAAACACATCATACAGTGATGTCTACATGGACTCAGACCTCCACAAAACTCCCAACCTATGTACATGTATGTCACTTTTTACCCAGAGCCAAAAAACCAAGAAGCAACCTACCCGTACAATAGTCATCATCAATTCCCCAGATGTCAAACTTGCTAAAGTTAATCTGATCAGAAGAAGCCAAAGCTGTGAATAGTCTTATTGGTAATTTTGTGAGAAGCATGTTCAAGAATGACCAAGGGGGTATTACTGCTAGATGCCATACTCCAGCCCAGCTAGACGCCATGTGGCAACATGACCAATGGACCTCAACTACCAAATTTGCTAAATCAAAAAACCCGAAGCAAGGCAGCTGTCACTGGAATCCCAATGGAATACCAGAAGCCTGCAAGAAACTGAGAGTTTGGAGGTTAAACGCCTGCTGCGCAGAACATACAGCCAACTAGAAAAAAGTCTCTGTCTGCCTAATCTTCAGTACACCCACCCTACGGTACCCGGCACATTCCAACTGGGATATGAAAACGTTTGAGTAAGCCCATCATTTCACCTGTAATATGAAGCTTCAACTGCCAAATGTGGGGAACAACACTCAAAGTGCATTGGCTCACTGTGGATACAGTATCATACAATGTATATGCTTAATATAATCACAAACCACAACACCTGCAAAGCAACAAAAGGATGCCACTACCAAAACTGAAGATAGGACAGCTGCGCAAATGGACCTCCGACACCAGTGCCTCTGCAGTGAGCTACACATCTTGGAACTACTTACTTCACCAGAGTAATGCAAATCTGACATACTATCAATGATACATGACTAGAGAACAGCTGCAAAAATCTGTAATTCATCACCTCCAAACTAGGCCTGAGGAATCTATACAACATAAACAAACGTGGGATAGCTTCGCAGTCACCAACTGGGGCAAGGAAAACAGAATATGGCAAAATCACACCAAATGAAGATGGGAACACAAGCAACTACATGTATGTACATGTAGTTTACCTAGCAAAATGCAAGTCATTCCCCTAAGGCAATCCAAACACATCATCATCAATATTATCTCATTATCACAGGTTGAATTATTTTACAATGGAATGCACAATCTCTCATAGCCCACTAAAAAGAATGCAACAAAGCTATAGATCCATTCTTGGCCCACAAAACCAGATATTATTTACATCCAAGAAATGTGGTTAAAAGATGATAAAAAAATGTTAGATTACCTGATTGTGATGTCTATTGACATGATAGAAAAAATACTAACAAGAAAAGTGGTGGTGGGTGTGCTTTCATGACAAAGTACCCAGTGTGGTGTTGCCGTCAAGTACAAAACAGGTTCCGGCACTTCTGTGGAATTCCAAATCAGATCATTGAATTTACATGTACCAGCAAGCTTTACATTGTTGGCTGTGATTTCAACAGTCATAACCTGCTGTGTGGCAACTCTAAACTTGATCACAATGGATAAATTATTGATGACATCAATAACAATTTGATTTGTGTCAATACTGGAGAAGGCACCAGGGTTAACACATCACACAGTTCCCTCACTCCAGCTTCCCCTTGCATAGCCTCCAACAAGAAATTGGATCGTGCTAAACGGATTGTGAGGAAATGACCACTGCCCAACCACTAAATACTTATTGGCATCCGTCAGTCTCGAAAAACAATGGAGCTGCACCTGAGGCTATGTTCAGACACTGTGTTAGTGAAAACAGTAAAAGTTAAAATGGTCATTCACCACAGATGGTGGTCGTAAAATTAAAACCCACCACGCCTTTGGAACCATTTTAATTTGGCAGCTTTAACCAAAAACAGTTTAGCTCCTTTTCTGGGGGTCATGAAGAACTTCCACTCATTTAAATTAATCCCACTTAAGTTTGTTTACATACACACATAGCCGGCATGTGCTTGAAGCAGGTTTGGACTGGTTGCCGATATACTTACTGTAAAAACATGCTGATTGTCACCCAGGTACCAGCGTTTGTGTTATGTTTGCAACATGATGCTCTATCAGGAGACACTTGTTCATATATCATTGCGATGCAACAAATGATGGTTGCCCTAGAAAGATGCCCATCAGCAGTCCACAGCCTTACAGACATATTACCAGTCTTAGGCATTCTTAGAAAGCAAATACAGCAAATGTATCACTCTTTTTCCTGATTACAGCGGCAGTTCTGGCAATATACATGTACCATGGAGAGGCAGACGGGAGCAACCGCTTTTTTCCATGTTGTAATGGCAGTTTTGTAGAATGATAGCATTGCACGGGTCATTCAGCATGCGGTTACATTGTATACATCATTGTTTATAACAAAAGCGCACCAAAGAAAAGCTGTTACGTAACTCCAGGTCAATGCGCTGGCTACAACCGGATGCGTTTCAGCTAAAACCATTTTGGTTCAATGCTAACCCCTCCCTCCGAGGTGGTTTAAATCCCTATTTCAACTCTGAAATAAAACTGATTTGGTGCAACTTGGAAAGCGTCCAGACATCGTTTCAATGCAAAAGTTACACCAAACCAGGTGTACCGTAACTACCATTTTAAGTGAATTTAAAACGTCTGAATGTAGCCTGAGTTGGTCAATCAGTGGTTGACTTGAAGTACATGTACCTGCTGTGGCTGAACTGGCCAATCCTCAAAAGGCAGGCTCTGTTGCCAGTGCTGCAAGTGAAGCCTGTGCCAGGGTTCATAGGGGCTACCAGCTTGCTGGTGTCTGTGTCTCCTCTTGTCCTTCCACCTGGCCTCTCTCTGTTGCTCACCAGCCAGGGTTACTGGTCTGACAGCCTGCTTCCAGCTGGTCTCTCTCTGTTGCTCGCCAGCCAAGGTTACTGCTCTGACAGCCTGCTTCCAGCTGGTCTCCCTCTGTTGCTCGCCACCCAGGGTTACTGCTCTGACAGCCTGCTTCCAGCTGGTTTCTCTCTTTTTCTCTTTCTTGTTAGGCACATGGTCCTGTCCAGGTTATATCAAGTATCGGCATTACACCGAGTGGGGCAGTGTCATTTGTGTCGGATCTTTATACAGGTCAAGTCATAAACTTTCCAAATTCATGTAGTACACTTTACCTAAAGTTAATCACTACTGTATACACATGATAAAATTAATATAATGCAATGGGGTGCAGGTGTTCAGGCATTTGTAAACAATTCATTTTAATCTGTCCACAACAAGCTAATACTTGTAGTGATCTGCCCAGTTTGAAATGTGCTGATGGTGTCTGTTTGTAAAATGTAATCCTTGGCCAATAAATTTCAGTGTAGCCTTTATATGTAACTTCATGTCTCGTAACTTCAACCCTGATGATACATTGTGCAACAGCATAAGGAGAAAAAATTTCTTTCAGGCATTGTGTCTCATGTTATGGCATTTCTGACGTAGAAATGTAGGTGACATGTATATGTAAGACCCTCACTTCATTGGTGGTAGTGTTTGATTTCTTTACTTCCAGGATCAATTTCAGACAAGGAACTCACTTCTGCATCTGACCTCCCAGACAAATTGGAACCTGGTGATGGAGTAATGGCAGATAAGGGATTTGACATCCAGGATGGCAGATAAGGGATTTGACATCCAGGATGTACTAGCACCAAGAGGGGCTATACTGAATATTCCCCCTTTCACGTAGGGAGGTTGACAATGTCTGTAGAAAATGTTGTGAAAACAAGAAACATTGCATCACTGCGCATCCATGTGGAGAGATGCACGGGAAGGATTAAGAACTACCACATCTTTGACAGACCAATTCCTGTATGTATGAGTGGAATAGCAAACCAAATATTTTTTGCCAGTGCATTGCTTACAAATTTCCATCCACCTTTGCTGTAATTAAGTTCGTCACATGGGCACTTCTCTTCCTTTGAAGTTGTACAAAATATGTGTAAATCACTTGTTGAGCTTTTAGAGTGAAGTAGATAAAAAAGTATAATTGTGTATTCAGAGGTGTGGGAAAAATCGCAAGGGTCAGTACTCAACTTTGCTAGAAACCAAAACTTTTAAATACTTTCCTAATTCAAATCAGTTTTAACAGAAGCCAACCCTGTACATGTATGTCTTTCAGTGTTACAGCAACACTGCGTAAAAAATGAAAATGAAACCCACACAAACAATTCAGTACTAAATCCCAACCCTTATGAAGTTAAGCAATTTCATAAAAGGTAGACGGCATGTGACTACCCAGAGCACTGACGAATTGATGAGCTCAAAGCCATTTATAACTAGACCTATAGGCAAAACACTTGAACTCTGCATAAGAAACAGAGTTTGACTGATGGTTCTTGCCCAAAGTTATTTCTGAAGGAATTTCACATGATTAATGCTGTGCAAACGTGAATGTAATATTCACCTGAAACATAAAAATAATGGTCATCAAACACCAAAGATCTCAATTGCTAGTTTTCATTTTATTGAAGACAATTTTCAAGCACATTTGTTATTCTCACTTTCAGCATACACATGTATTACATGTTTGTATTTGTATCTCAACTGCACTTTTCTGAGCTACAAAATGAATTAAACTTTATCTGTATTTAAGGCAGGTGGCAATAAATACTGTGTTGATAATAAATACTGTTATTGAAGATAACATCTGACAAATTACTGTCAATATCATAAGACAGGCATTTTGTTTTTGTTTCTGTATAGAATATGTAGGCGTGTGTTGAAACTAACATGTCTGACATATACTATGATTACATTTAAAGTCTTATAGGAATTTCCTTTCTACACAACACCTGCATGTTCATCTGCTATTTCATTAAATGGTCAACTAATCAATAAATTACAGTCAAAACAATTTTCTTCAATGTTGTTGCACCACACAGTCTGGGGAAAGATGTCATATTACTACATCTGCAGGAAAATGGCAATAAATATGATTTATAAATATAAGCATTCTTTGGGAATTTGACATAAAATTTGAACTTAATTTGAACCTAAGGTGGTCTGGCAAATCCAAGAACTTTATGTAACTGCAGGGAAACAATTATTTCCATGTACCATGTAAATCTAACAAAATACCTACTCTTCACTTCTTTTGCTTGTGTTTCTAGAATTTTCATAATGAAAAAGTTCTGGAAACAGGGGAAGCCAAGTTAATGCACCTTGTCAGAATCTCTGGCGCAACATATCCTATGTAAAATTCCTTCAGTTTAGGAAAGATGATGTTTTCCCACGCTTGTTGGTCAAACCAGATGCGCTCAACAGGAATATCTTTTCCCTTAGGTGTTTCTACGAACATGATAAAATCACACCATTCTCTCTTTGTTACTGCAAGCTGGCATTGTACTTGGTAATAATACACATGCTGATGGTTAAGCTTTAACTTCCCTGGTGAGTCTCTCTAAAGTGGAAAGGATGAACCACGTTGAATTACAAGGTCTGCCACTGTTAAATTTTATAATGGACACTTGATTTTAGTGTTTCCTTTATGAGGTTGACTTAAAGGATCTGAAACAATTCTGTCTATACTGGCACCTAGCCATGAGCTTTCTGGCATGACAGAAAATCCTGTTCCCTTCAAGCAAATGTCTGGGTGACCATTCATTTCATGTACTCTATGTAGGCATCAGCAGCCCTTCGTTCACACTCTATCCCGTGTTTACAAGCCTTTAGAACAATTTTCCGATTGTCATATCCTATAATTCTTCTCAGAAGATTATCAGGTGAAGTTGTTTTTCTCCTATTGATAATGGCACCAGCCACAGATGCTGTAACTTTCTCCTGTCTATGTTTATGCCAGTTTTCATTGACTGACTGACCCCTGGTAGACATTTCAATTTGTTCAACTTCTTCAGTTGTCACTTTCTGTGCCTGCTCATACTTACGACACCTATCCTTAAACTCTTCATCAACTGACAGTTCTTCAGGTGGTTTTGGCATCTCTTGTTGCTTCCAATAATTATGCTTTGAATGAATCTGTTGATTGTTGAGCACTTCCTGCACCAGTTGAATTAGGAGCTACTGATTTTCTTTGGGATTGAATTGGATTTCTAGTTGATTCAGATGCAGTACACATGTAGTCGTGATCAAATGAAATGGCAGATAAAGATGGAGCAAATGGCAAGACATGGAGACATGCACTGGATTTGCCTTTTGATTTCAACTCTTCAAGCTTACTGCATAATTGGTATACTTTTTTGCGATTGTTTCTCTGAAAGTGATATGGTCTGGGGTCAGATTGCCTGATATTTGGTTTTCTCTTCTTTGGCTTGGTGGGGTTGTATTTCTCAAACACTGCATCACTGATTGTGAAATTATCAACTTTTTGTTTTCTACAGGGCAAGTGCCACTGTTGAGGACAGGATGTACGTGATATAGAGGGTTCTGAAACATAGAGGTCAGTACGACCTGAAGTTCTGGTATCTGAGCATACACTGTACATACAAAAATACTGCCACATGGCAGCAAATGCCACCCAATCCTGCAGGGCACGTACAATACGTTGAGTGTAAATGGTGAAATGATCCTGCAGGGCATGTACAATATGTTGAGTGTATATGGTGAGATGATTGCCACACTGATACATAACTTGTGTATGTTTTTTTATTTTTTCATTGTTGGAAGAACAGTTGCTTTTAGATGGATAAATGGTGATACTGCAAACATAGGGTGATACATAATATCTTTAACATGCCCAGAACAATAAAGCCTATACCCCTTTCCAAACTGCTGGTCACATCCTTTTGCCTTCTCTTTCAAATGTGGCTAGTTCACAAGAAAAAGCCACATTGCTCCAAAAGACACAGCACCTGCAACCTGCAATCCAAGCAAAGTGAATTACCTAGCATTGCTTCATTTGTTTAGTTAATTAATAGTTCACTCAAACAAATTTTTGCCAAACCTATTATTTTTTTTCCATGATTTTGTTTCATCCAAAGGAATGAGGAATTAGCAATATATGTATGTTACACAAATTCACATTTGATCTCTGCTACATTTGTAATCATGTTCTAAAGATCTGAATTAGTTTACATGATTATTCAAATGCTGAATTGGGGTTTCCTAATTTTGGAAAGTGCAAGCGCAATTGGGATAAGTCGCGAGTCCAGCCTTCTTTAGGAGGTTGATGGAAGCCTGTAGGGGTACATGTAACAGCAGAAACTGTCTTCCCTCTCTCCCTGTCCACAGCATGCTGGGTGTTTTCTGGATCAATCAACAGCGTCTCTGACAGACCTCCACTGATATAATCACTGACTCTGCAATAACAAAATGAACCAAAGCTAAAAATAACTCATCTTATTCTAATGCTCTTCTTCCACATACATGTACATGTACCGGTATGCTGTAATTGTTAACTGGAGGAAAAATTCCAGATTGGGTCATTTCAATTTTTCTGATTCCAAACCCCCATGTTTATCATGAGGCGTCTTTATAGGCATACATGTACCCACATAACACTCATAGGCACTGGCCTCGTGCATGGTCAAAGCAACATACCCTACTACAATTTATTAGTAAAGAACAATACAAGAGAGGCAATTTGTGGGCTTCAAGAGCAGTCTCATGGTTTCCAATAGAGGTAGGTTTCCTCTTTAAAATGCTGAAAGGTGCTACTGGAAAATGCTACATTGCACTTGGAATGAACATACTTCTAGAACTGAACCAATGGTACAGTTGACTCTCATAAACACCATTGCTATAACAAAATACTGTTACAAAGAAAAGATTTTGATAATCCCACTTTCTTGAATCTTATATGTTCTTTGTTTTTCTACTCTTTATAACAAAGTCCTGGCTATAACAAAGTAATTTGTAGTAGTTACTACAGCTTTGTCATAAGGAGAGTCGACTGTACATATCGCGTCATTATTGGTGTCACTTAAAATTATAATGGCTCAACAAAGATATCCAACATCTTTCAAAAGTTCAGTAGTCTTCATTATGTCCCCACAGAAGTCATTTCAGAAAGGTTATTTCACTCTTTCCCATTAGCATGATTAATGGTTTAGATATCAGTATCAGTTACCTGTACAAGATATCAGACCCCCCAAAAAATAATTTACAGTATTTGCTATGAAAAGACTCATGTTACTTACCTCTGTACAAGTTCTGATTTAACTCCGGAAGTTGAAGCGCCTCTTCTGCATGCCAACCATCTCTTTAGCTGCAACACTGTTGCTGACAAAGGGTCTGTTTCAAGCTTTGCACCTGGAATATCATCCTCCGTTAAAGATGATGCCACGATTGTGTTACACTTTGACACCATTCTGTACGTACCCAGTGGGCACACGACGCGTGAAAGACGTCTTTTTGTGGTCGTTATGTGGTCGTGTGTCGTAAAGTGGTCGTGACAAAAAAACGACGTCTTAAAGACGTCTTTTATCCTCGGTTAGAAACATTGCTTCAGCAACCATGACCACAAAAAAACATGACGTCTTTAAGACGTCGTTTTGCAGTCGTTATCAAATCATCGGTACCACACATACAGTGAAAGGAGAAAACGACGTCTTAACGACGTCTTTTTTTCCTCTCTGTTTGAATTGTTTTCTTCAACAAGCAATACATGAAACACACGACGTCTTTACGACGTCATTTTACAGTCGTTATCAAATCGTCAACATACAACAGAAAAAGATTTAGATAACTTTATGAAGATTTTGCACGGTGACTTTTGGTTTGTCTCGGATTTTGCCGGTTCTCACTCGGTTTCACCGCGGAAGGTCCGACAGAGCAATGGCATACAGTGTATTGCAAAATCCCGCCTGCGGCCGCAAGTGACTGTTCTGTTTGACTGTTCTCATCTATTCGTGAAGAGGGATGTGTGGGATAGCAATAGTGCGAATGTCCTTACAGGGAAATTTTAACACTAGAGGAATTGCGAGTGTGGTTTAGTACACCTGCTTGTGATTTATTATTATTTGCAGTGGAACTGACCCTCAACCCCCTCGTCTGATTTAAAATAACACGACATTAAAATATCCCTACATTTAGAATGGATGAGGCTATTTTCTTTCATTGCCTGCTTGCTCGCAAGCAACGACTGGCTTCGAGCGTGTGCACCGCCCTACTATAGTGGCTCTGGCTTAGTCTTAGCTGGTTCCAGCCTTCCGAGGAGACTCTGAGCATGCCGACTGGAACCAGCGATGGCAAAGACTGAGGTCATGTCCAAAAGTCAAAACGGGCTTCCAGAACTACGGTTAGGTCTATTGACTTTGGCGTCTACACGTATTTCAAATGGAATAAAGATCTTCAGGTCAGGGAACCAGACTACTTCATAATTTTGAATTAAGAGAGCTCGAGTACATGTACATGTACAAGTATCGCTGCAAGCAGCTTGCCCGTTTAAAGAAGAGAAAGACAGGTTAGGCCCTTCCTTAAAAGGTAAGTGCTTATAAACTGTAATTCTGTTACGTATGGGCATTGTTGGTGAAGCAGAGGTCAGGCTTAAACGCAATAATTTTAATCCTCAACAGTCAACCGGGTTGGCCACGGTTGTTTCCTACCTCCATGGGTGGACCACAGACAGTGTTTATTCGTAGTCGTACGTAGACTCGCAGTCGTAGTGCAGTAAGGAGCATCTGGGCTTGCCACAGTGCCCATACTTCAGCGTCATCAAATATGGCAAATACTAACAGTGTCAATAAGTCTAATTTACCCTTTTAAGATTAAATGTTATACCATTGTATTGGTGAGACTAAACTGTGAAAATGTAATGGCAGTACATTTATGTGATGCAATGTACAATATTGGCCACTCGATGTAGACATGCTCGAGACAGTTGGTGGCAGAAAAATTCTTTTTCATTCTCAATCACAATGAACATATATGCGCACTTCAGCTCAGACGTGGTGTAAACAATGGTAGAGGACTGGTTTATTTACTGCCACCAAAGTCCTTAAAGTTTTTACAAAAATAAATTGTCTTATTTGTCTAACATTTGCAGGAAGTGTTGCATCACGCGGCACAACAGTGTCTGCAGTAAGACAACGAATAGCGAAGTACTTAAAGCTTAGTATTCCTACCAGAGACAAACCAAGAGCCCTGAGTAATTCAGCAGGCATGCCCACCGGATAACTGTGCGACCAGTCTAGTGCATCAGATGACCTGTTTCCTGGCTGTTTCATATATTTCGGTGATATTTAACTAATGAGCATAAAGCCTATTTTTGTATTGGTCTTATTTGAAACTTTAAACCTTTTGTTGTTCGAGTAAAATATGAACATTGTTTCTTCAGGTTTATTTCCTCAGGTTGAAGCAATGAAGGCTGTTTAAAGTACGGTTATAACAAAATTACACGTCTGATCGGTTTTTTTTGGGGGGGGGCATGGGTAAAATTGTTTGCAGGATTAAAACACGTACAGTAATTTAAATTGTAACTGACGAGATCATCCTGTTCCAGGATAGTCTGTTTTCTAAAAATTTGACAAACCACTGCATGAGACAAAATGTTGTCCAAAAAGTGTTCAATATTTCCATTTTTTTAAATTCTAAGCCAACTCGATTTGAATTGTCTTATTAGTACAAGCATACATCTTTTCACCAACTGATGTCTGTTTTTCTACCTCTCATAAATGCCATTACATGTACATCTAAAACGTATTTTACTAAGTCTTGCCTGGTTGGAAATGTTTTGTTCTGCCAAATATTCAGTTACATGGCTTATACTACATGTACATGTACTGTGTGCTTAATGTTTCCCATTCTTGCCTTGTCCGTAAAAGTAAAACCTTTTAACTGCTTTTATCCAGGAAGTGTAAACACAAGTGTACCTTGTTTCATCGTCACTTTGATCGTGCTGGGTGCAATTTTAATGGTCCGTCCAAAGCCATTGAATTTACCAGAAATATTATTGGTACATAATATTTGTGTAGACCATCATTTTCAGCAAAGTGTGCTAACAGGTTATTATAATATGAAGAATCAGAGTTAAATAAAAAAAATTGTTTAGTTGTAAACAGTCGCTTCAGTCAAAATTTATTTTATAGCCAGGCAGCGTGTTAAGGCATGTGAACTTCTTTTTATCATAAAAAAGTAAAAAAAAAATGACTCGTTCAATGCAGATGTCTTTTTTCCTTGATATTTGATGGATAAAAGACGTCTTAATGCTGACGTCTTTTACTGCTCAATATGCTGACGTCTTTTATTAGTCGCAATGTTGACGTCTTTTATTAGTCGCAATGTTGACGTCTTTTATCAGTCTCAATGTTGACGTCTTTTATTAGTCTCAATGTTGACGTCTTTTATTAGTCTCGATGTTGACGTCTTTTGTTAGTCGCGATGTTGACGTCTTTTACTCGTCATAACGCTGACGTCTTTTTCTAGTCGGACAACTGACGTCGTTTACTTGTCAGGATGCTGACGTCTTTTGGCTTTGCATATACGACTCAAAAAAGACATAAATAAGACGTCAATATTAGACGTCTTTAAGACGTCATAACGACGTCTCGTGCCCACTGGGTACTGTAAGTAGGGAGATGAAAACTACATTTAGAAATTTGAGTTGTTATAATCTAAAAAAAAGTCAGTTACTCCCAAGGCCAACAGCAACACGCCCTTTATTGCACTTTTTGAAAAATTTAATAAATTTTCAAATATTTGTGAGAGGAATAATCACCCTTAATTGTCTTTTTAAGGGCACAAATCATTCTAGGCTGAAAATAATGTGATTGGTCAATGCAGGATGAATGAGCTACAAGTCATGATTGTGATTGGGCAATAGTATTCACGATCTAAGTCAAGGCATGGTCTATGACCAGAGTGTATTGTTGAAGGGATTCCCTGAATTTTTCTTTTCTGCAATGCTATGCATGTACTTCAAGGTTTGTGAATACATGTATCTTCATCTCTAATCTATAATGCAACACTGTGAGAAGAGGAAGACTTGAACTGGAGTATGAAATAATATGGTAACAGATTGTTTTGCAGGTACATGTACACTAAACCCATAGGATTGTGCATAAAATGTACATGTATTGCTTGCTTGTCATCCAAACCCATAATGCATTGCGAAACAACAAAAAGGTTTATTATAGGTAGGGGAATGACTAAATGAGCGAGAGCACTGTTTATTTGGAAACTCGTTTTTCTTAAATAGTCTTTTTGCATGCAGTTCCATTTCAAATTTTTTGAAATTTGAAGTAAAGCCTGCATTTGATTCATTGAAATAAGGCACAAATAAGAACAAAGATTTTACAAAAACACAAATGTTAAAGTTTCACTTAAAGTCCACACTCATTTTTGGGTACAAAATAATCACAGTTTGCTCTGCATTACACGTGTACAAAACACATCTCAAAACATCCCCACTTCAAACAGATTTTTCTTTGCTTTGCAGAGACAGAATCCAAATTTATATCAAAATATTTCTTACAACATCCTCTTCAAGATGTCATCAGTAGAGTGATGTAGGCCCTATAATAGGGAAGCTAATATTCAAATATTTATTAATCTATGTTGCAGAGTGGTACTAGGCCTAAGCCTAGGATGGTTTCTACAAAAAGCCTAGCCTAGCCGTGCACATGGTGCATCTTACAAAGAAGGGAGGGACTGCAAAAATAACCAGGACTTCTCTGGGTAGGCCTGGGCTATATTCTGAAGTGTCTCATGAAGTTGTTGCATTAGGCCTACATGTATATCTTACCAAACTATTTAGAGATACTCACCAAAGCTTCATGCACAAAATACTACAAATGGAGTCATCCAGGTTTTAGCGAACGAGGCCAGTTCCCCCTGGGGATAGTGCCACGGCTAGCCAGCTGTGTGTAGTCGAGGTCGCACAAAAACTTTCCTACATGTACATGTACATGTATCTTTGACAACATAACCCCCGGAAGTGAAAACTTTGGTTTTCAACTGCGCCCCCAGCAATACGGCTCATTGGGGCACAACACAAAGCAAAAGGCGACGGACGACGGCAGATATGGAATTCCATACGATGGACCTTTGCACCGACAAGGAAAAGTACATGTACCATAGGTCTACATAGGCCTACATGTACATGTACGTACACCGTGTCAAAAAGTGGTTTTCAACGTACCTGCATCAGTTGACCATCTTTTGAGTTGTTTTTGTGGGAAAATGGTACCACAGGATGTCCCATGCTTCACCAATGACGTCCTTTTTGTGCTGAAAATCAAAGACAAGTTTCACAAAACGTGAGAATTAAAACTTCGAACGCAGCATAATCATCGCGGGCTGGACGACTAACATATGTACAGTGTACAGCGCCCTCAATTGGAAAGGGCCAGTAGCGCCAACAATTTGGATCAGACTACTTGAGCTTCAAGCTCGTCCGTGCATTGGTCCAAGTGACTGCACACGATGTACATGGAGCAGTGACTTGGAGGTCAAGTAGTACGCGTACGAGAACCGCGCTCTCGTCTACGTCGCGTCAACTTTGTGATTGTGCACGTTACAAGAGGGAGAGGCTCCTGCCCCATCTCCTCCTCAGGAAAGAGAAAATAAAAAAGTGGGTGAAAATCGCAAATGGGATTTGGGACCGCTGTTTTGAAACTGTTTTGCGTTATCACTGCTTTGGCCACTGACCGGGGTTTCTTTGAACATTTTCCAAATCAGAGGGCCCTCTTTCATTTTCTTTTTTCTATATCACAGTTTTTATAATAGGGAAAAGTGAGTAAATCAAATTAAATTACTTGAAAATACCTTGGCGTAAAAACCCTTCTACCTTTTTTTTCAGTTTAATGCTGATAATGCAGTGCCCTCCCTCATCCCAGGAGAAATGCCAACACCTATGCCTAACAAGATCCTTTTCAGAAAATGGAATATTTCCACAATATAAGTCGGTGTAAATCAGAGACTTATTTTTTTATCTTATTCTTTCATTTAGGAAAAAAAATGAGCTAAACTTTTTAAAAATCTTCATATACATTGGGGTGTTCTTATTAAAACATTTTCCCTTTAATAGCTTCCTACATTTCCGGAGCACTTTTCAATGAGAGTAATCCATAAGGCATAACTTCCAGGTTTGTTACATAAATGCAAGTAACTTAAGAGGAACTGAAAATTGCACAAAAAGGAGTAATAAAGTGCAGTTCAAATCATGGACATGTTATTAATGTCTCAGGCCACATATTTTATTCCATTCAATTAAAATCCTCTGACTATTACACTGATTACAGAAATTACAAAATGTACATGGAATACTACTCTAGACTTAAAAATCATTTTGTGCACGCAAATTCCCTTGGTTTGCCTCAAGTGTATTGACCTTGAGTGGCATAGAACAGGCCATACAAGATCAAATCCGTACTCTCTAACCGATATTTCTCCAAAATGACTAAAAGGCAAAGGGCTTGTATTTATTTTACATAAGCCTGACACATAAACAAGCCCATTTTTGATTGGTGGACCATTTTGGAATACAAAATGCATAGGCCAAAGGCACTTAGAAGTTTCCCGAGGGAGACTGCACCTGTTCAGTACTAAAGCCTTAAGCTTTCTATTTTATTCTTCTATCGCAAGGTGTTGCCATCTTAAGACTCAAATCTGTGACTTTCAAGACCATGTATGGCACATCGGATAGTGAATCATTTGTTTATGAAAAAAAAAATCAAACAAGTGGAAATGAAGAAACATGAATAGCAATTTACTCCTCAAATCTTCCACCCCTTTCCTCTTGTCCACTTGCAGGTGGGTATAATTTTGGCCAAAAATTTCAACTCTTGAAAAAGGTAAGATATGGCCACCAACACAGCCAAATACCCTAAATACTGATTTACATGAGTCATTTGAAGAGGTATTTGTACCACATTTCTTACAACAACCTCATACTTTTCAACAATGTGGGACATGCCCATGGAGTGGTCTATACTACAAGAGGGCCATATATGCACAGCTGCCAAGTTAACATTCAACACGCACAGTGTACCTCCACAGACTTCTCACACTTTGTGTATACTTAAAAAACAAAACAAAACAAACAGAGCGTTGACATGTTTAAATGTCAGTCGAGTTGATCGAGTCAAGGTATGCTTGACGTTTGAAACCATTAACTTGTACCTGTGTAAACAGATGGCCAGATCATGTGCTCTTGTCCAAAGTGGATTTAGAAAAAATAAAAATAAGAGCATATCTTGTTTAAATACAGACATTCGAAGAAAAGGGACCTTCAAGTTTAAGAGTTGCTGTTGCACCTCCCCCTTCCCATTTCATTTGATTTCCCTTTGGCAAGCAGCGACCCTATCTACATACATGTAAATATCCATCAGTCTGTCTTCCAAATTAGTAGTCTAATTTATTTGTGGCAAAAGCTTTGTTCAAGTCCTGATCAAGACAATAAGCAAGAACAGTTGTGTGCAGAAAAAAGAGATACAAATTTTCCAAAAGCACCTACTGAGTGAAGCTCATATTAGATATACAATTTTAAGCTTGAGTTAGTTACATTTACTGACTATGAGTACAATTAACATCTTCACTCCACATACTGAGATATGGAATGTGTTTCAAAACCTAAAATTCACATTTGCATTATACATTTATTCGTTGTTTGCATCGTACAATTTTTGTTTTACATCTGCAGTTTGTACACACTCTGAGTCAATTCATCTGCAGTCATAAAAAATGCACGATGATCTATGGGTGACATCACTGTTCAAATATGAAAAAAAAATAAAAGCCTTGAGAAAACTAGAAACAAAAAAATGTCTTGATTATTCAGTGATAACTTAAAAAGTTACAGATGTTTGGAATTGAAATAAAACTGTAAGTAGAAATCACACACCAAATTTATGTTAACCTGTGCACAGACTTCCTTGAGTGAACCACGAACGATCAGTCTGTATTATGACCAAATACACTGAAGGAAACCTGGCCCTGCTACCATAAACAATACAATTTCCCCTGTGTAATTTCAACAACAATAACAATACAAATTCTAGCTTCATTTATTGATGGTAGCAATATAATTTCCAGCATGTTTTTCAAAGGGCTGCTGGTAACCACTTGAGAAATGTGACGATCTACAACTTCAAATTACAACTACAAATATGAGGATAGTGTTCAGTTTAAGAAGTGGAAGGAAAAACTCCCCATGATCATTATAGAGATGAGAAAACCCCACAAAGTTAAGTAAAGACTGCAAAATCCACAAATTAAACCTGGGCTGGATTCATAGAAGTGGAAGGTGACAAAAGTGTCACTATGCCAACCTGACACCCCATTCTACCAGTCCACTTTAAATTGCTGAGCCAAAGCAACACTGACACCAAAATAACCCTTCGAGATCATATAATTATGTACAGCATAATTCTGATATAATTTGGTTGAAAAAGCTACATTTTCCCAGTGGACATACTGATTTGGGCAGTTAGTGGTGAGGCTGAGGCTGGGGCAGCAGCGCTTTTGCCGTCATGGGAATGCCTCCAGCGGCAGCATCAGTACCTCCTGAATCCCGCATCCTCTTCTGTTGCTTCTCTCCTTTTGGATCTTGTAGATCGTGTTAGCCAAGATGTGATAGTACTCCTCCTGTGACAAGACCAGGCAATTAATGAGTGAATTAAAAAGTGAGCAAGAATGAATGGTTTTCCAGCTGATTTTCCTGCGATGGACACTGGTCTTCCTAAGGGGCCAATCAAAATGTTCAGTGTTTTTTTAAATTTTGACCTTTTTTTTAAGAAGTGGGAGGATGGGTCTAGGAAATAAATTGAAATCGAAATTTACTTTTTGTATTAAAATCCAGAAAAAAATTTCTGACTAGCCTGAAATATGTGTAGCGTGCACGCCATGCATACATAGCTCCGCCACACAAGCATTCCAAAAATGCAATTTTTTTCAACTTCATTTCCATATACAAACAGGTTGACCTTTCCAGTACATTATTATGCAAGTGTAAAACATCATGGAAGGAGGTGGTTTTCACTGTTAGACTTGGAAGCCGGTCGCTTGCAGCGGTGATCAACCACAAATGTAGCAGGGTACCAGACGTATTATAGAAAACCTACTGGTATACACAGTGAACGCTCGGAACACCATTTGCTAATAACGGTGAAATGTTCATCACCTTGAATCTAAGACTAACTAGACAGCAGCAAACTGCATCCAAATCTGTTGGCTAGAGCTAGGTCTGCGTATCTGTTTAAATAGAAATATATATGCATGTGCGTGGAGACACAGTAATTGACTGTAGGTGTCCGTACCTCGGGAGATCCATTTTTGAGCGGATTGGACACCGCATGCTTTTGCGTGTACAATCGATTGCAGTCATTTTATTGCAATTCCAGCCATCCTTTTGTCATACTGAGTTGCATTACAGATGTTTACATGTATTTGAATTTATATCAAATGCATGTATAATGTTCATGTACTGGATGAAAATTCAATCCTTTAAAATCAAAATTGAAGGTGGGTAGGTGGATCAAAAAAAATGGGAAAAAGTCAAAATTTAAAAAATAGAAAATTTTCAGTGGCCCCTAATCTGTACACGAACCATCAGTGGAAAGACGCTGATGACAGACTTGGCAAACACCTGCACTTCTCTAAGAGTAGGAAGTGTCATTGTACATCATACAGAGATAGTTGTTTGCGAAGCTAAGTTTAACCTTCCATAAAGTCAAATATTAGGTTCTATTCCAATTTCAAACAAACAGCAGCAACCAAATATTTCTGTTTGTTCATCTGAGTGGTTTTTCCCTCTGAGATTCAGCAGAGGGATTTGTCTCCTAGTTAAAGACGTGTGGTCATTGGTGATTTATTCCCTTAGTGACAGCAAGATCACAAATCATGAGAAAAGGAACACTGGAAGTCAGAGTAGTTTGGCCTTATTGCTGGACATATGCACGGCTACTTTACAGTGTACATGTATACCTGTATTAGTTTACAGAAACAGACTAGCAATGAAGTCACTACAGCACCTTTATGCGCCTTGGGGGACTATGAGTGATCAGTTATGTTAGAATTCAGAGGGGAAAACATCGGAATGGAGCAAATAGATGGGGTGAAATGTGTAAGTATTTTTAAAGTAAGGGTAGACCAAAAAAAAAAGACTCAATACCTCTCAAAACTAAATGATCAAATATCTACATACCTCCTCAATTTGAAGCAAGGACTATTCAGAAACAGATTTCTTCGAAAATTTAGACTGTTGGAGCCTTAGTTATGTCACAATTGAGAGGGTAAAAAGTTCTGCAAATGCTGCAATGTGAAAAGGTCAAATATTTTCAAAGTGAAAGGTAGAGCAATGACGAGATTCAACAACTCTCAAACTAAATGACCAAATATCTAAATACCTGCATGATTTGAAGCGTGGAATATTTACAAACAGATTTCTTTACAAATTTAGACTGTTCAATGGAACTGTGGAATGTCTTCAGTTAGAGGACCAGAGTCTTTTGCATGACGCGGTGCCCCCCCCCACACGAACTTGTCTTATCTGAGGGCTCGGCATCTTTTTCAATGGTTAAGTCAAACCCATGGTTTTGACGCCGCGCACTCCCCCTCTCTGCTTCAGATAGTTCGATTTATTGCATTTTTGTCGGTATCTGGGTATGCCCCCACAACAATCCCCTCTTGCGTCTCGGGGGTTCCCCTCCAATTTGCAGTTAATGCGTTATCCTGATTTAACTAAGCATTCTCTGGTCAAACGTTTCCTGGAGGGATGTCGTAGGCCTAGTAGTCGTTGCGACCGACGGCGCCCTATCACTTATGATATTTTATGTCGTATGGTCTCAGCCTTGCATGCCGTTTGCTCGAGTAATTTCGAGGCTCAGCTTTTTCCGAGTGGCTTTCTTACTTGCGTTTTTTTTTTGGTTGCTTCGCATTGGGGAATTTACTGCCCAATCCCACCAATCTTCTAGCCCTTTGTGTCGGTCTGATGTTACCGTCAAAGACTCCCCTTTAAGGGTCGAACTTATCCTACGTCACTGGAAAACAGATCAATATGGCCATGGTTATGTAGTTTCCATCCCAGCAGCGCATACCCGGCACAACATGATGTGCTCTGTCCTATCTTGCCTGTTCCACATCCCCCATGGCCCATATTTGTCAAATTTTGATGGGTGTCCTGTCACGCGTTACCAGTTTGTCCTGGTACTCCGTCGTGCCCTTGTGTTTATAGGGCTTTACGACGCCAGATTTACCTCTCATTCTTTTCGCATAGGGGTAGCTACGTCTGCGGCTATTGCAGGTGTGTCTGAGGATGATGTTCAAATTTTGGGGCGTTGGTAGTCTAGGGGTTACTGACGTTACATTCGGATTCCCCCAGCTATTTTCCATTGAACGTTACATGTTGTATTAGCTTAAGTACTTTGCTCGTGATTTGTTCCGATTTTCTTTTCATTTTTCTCGCGAGAATTGGCCCCTGCCAAGCCAACTGTGTGGGTCGTTGGGGACGGCTCTGTGTGCTGGTGTGCTCGGGTGGCGGGGTCATCGCCCTGGGGAGAGCGTCTTAATCGGCTGGCCTATATCCACTGGATGGGACGGCAAAGACTCCAGATGTTCCATTTCTCTGATTTCCTGTTGGAAGCGTGGTCGGCAGTTCCGATCTTACCTGACGTCATCATCCTGTAGTTTGGCGCCAACGACCTGGGGCTTGTACACAAACATTTACTGAGTATTCTAGGACGGCAGTGCACCAATTTGACCAGAGAAGCACTGCTGCATACTGTCATTTTTTATTCTGAGTTACTGCCCAGCCAAACTTACCCTCACGCCTTAAAGCAGAGTTCCCTCGAGCGTACGCGACGTTCGATGAACGCGTACGTTCATTCATTATTTCGAAACGCTCATAGGGGTGTTATTTGGCACCCCCATATCCAGTGGTCGTCCGCGGCGGTATATCATGCGGACGAATTCCATTTGACTGATGATAGTTGTTCGTTCATTCTCGACAACTTCTACCAAGCCCTGGCGCCATATTGTTTGCCTGTTGCATCTCCCCTTAATACCACCACCTGAGGTCTATTTGGCGGCGGTCATGTTGCCGACTTCATTCAGCAACAAGCCCGTTTGGCTTGAATTTCATTCAGGGACCGCAAATTGACCTCGGTTTCAAGGCACTGTTTTTTTTCTTATTTACGACACTTATGGGAATGTGCCGAAAGGAAAGGCCCTACCCCTTCCTTTGTCGGGGGGGTCACTAGATTATTAACAGCCAAATTAAGAAAAGCCATTTCGTACTCACTAATTTCTGTCGTTTGACATGAATATCTGTAAGTGGTTGTTGAAAATGCTCATTACTTGCCCGTTATTCCAGCAACCCAGTGTAAGCCCACGTCGGGCCGCACCTCGTGGAAATTGCTGTCTGATACAAGCGTTTGATGGTTGGCCCAAGTTATTGTATGCTGGAGTAAATCCTTGTTAATTTGTTCATGAAAGTTGGGTAATTTTGCATTCTGCCAGATGCAATTGCTGTATGAATTTGCATATCGTAGGCTTTGCACCGCGCAGGTACATTACAAAATTAATTTACCGCTCCGTGTGCTTTGGGCGGAAACAAATGCTGATATGATAATTGCTTTCCATACATTTTTGCTGATAGCTCTATGTATTTGCTGATACGAGTTGCTGTTCCGCGTCACTAGTATCGGGCGGGAACAATTGCTGACAATTGCTGATTGCCATATATAGAACCGGTACTTTTGCTGATATGTGTTGCTGTTCTGCGTCACCAGCTTCGGACGGGAACTATTTTCATATATTGCTGAGTAGCCATACTTTGATTGTGTGCAATGTAATTATTTGCAGTTCCACGTCACCAGCTTCGGGCGGGAACAACCTGAACTGTGTCAAGTTCAATAAACGGCTGCTCAGGCCAATCGACACAAAGGTTAGAATGCGAGTGTCCACCTGTCCCTGAGTTCAGTTCTCTGATCCTGTGCATGCGGGGATAATCACGTGAGGCATATGCGGTTATAATCCAATTTTTGAATTGAAGATTTCTGTAAAAAGGGGCAATATTAGCGTTGTAATCCTCCACTTCAGTTTTTGTTTTTTATGCTTGATACTCGGCTTCTTTTTTGCTTCCCACATTTCTAGGTATTTGTGGTTTTTCTACATTAGACAGCCCTGAATACTCTTTGCAGAAGTAACCAAATAACTTTGCTTGTTCAGAGAATGAAATCTTGTGAGCACTAGTACTCAAATGTTTTCTTTTAGATTTGCGTAAAAATAAAAAAATAAAAAAAATTCAACATTGAAACATTTAGCAGACTGTCTTGATTTACCTTTATCCTTCTCTGTTTTTTACTGAAGCTTATCATACGGGATTTTTTTTAACTGAAGTGTTTGTCACAATGTGTTGGTTGCTGATTAATTTTTCCCGAATAGTTTGTTAATTAAGTTTAGTAAGTTCTATTCCATAACTGGATATCTCTAGTGTATGGCCACTCTCACAATATCTGGCATTTTCTTTGAATTACTGCTTGCTCGTTGACAAGGATATGGTACTTTATATTGTCTGGCCCTTAGTTTGGGTGGTTCATTATGGGATAGTGGCAGGACGACTGGGGAACCATTTGTTTGTTCACTCTTAAAGTAAAACCATATTTGTAGGACTTATTAGCAAATACATGTAGATGAATGCACATTTCTTTCAATATCCTGTACAATTAACAGCACTTTCAGACTTATATTTTCTCTACATTAATCTCATAATACTTTTCTATGTTGCTTTTTCTTTTTCCTCCCTTTCTTAGGTTGTTCACTGGAATCAGTACTTTCTGTTAAAGGAAATCCCAAAACAAAATATCAACAAAATGGTCAATATTTAGGAGTCATGACAAAAATCAAAAAATTGCATTCTGAATTTTTAAATGTATTAAAAATGCATTTGCAGATAACTTCTGTGTATACAGTCCAGACAGATTTCATCAACTAATATAAAGATTACAGAAAACATATCAAAATTGTTAAATTAAATCAAACACTAGATTCAACGTGTTATGAAATTGCTCTCCTGGTTGTGAAAACTGGGTTTCCACAGAAAACTACATTTCGTGGAAAACTACATTTTCTCGAAAACTACATTTCATGACTTTTCCATGATTTTTTAGGAATAAGAAGTTTATAAAATGCATGACCAAGATGTATGTAGGAAACCCTAAAACATTTATCTGAGTAATCTTTACCTGGAAATGAAATGTTTTCAAGGTTTATGGAATGCAGTTCCATCTTGCAGGACAAAGATCCTTTTGAAGGGATCCACTGTTAGAATAGTGTCTTTGTGTCCATCACTTGTTTCAACCTGGTCGCCTTGCTGACACTCTCTCATAAACTGTACTGCTTCCTTTAACACTTTTGCAACAGTGATTTTCTTGTGGCTTGCCTGCGGTTTTCTGTAACAAAGATATACGATTTGTTGGCTGTAATGCTCACCGGTGTTAAACTGTAAAATATTCAAAGGTAGAAATCTGTGATTTATGAAGACGGGACGACTTTTAAAATATCTTTCTAGGGTTTTATGGCATTTCATTACATCAACAGGTAACAATTTTTTATATGTACCACAGAAAACTTGCCTGCCGCAAATATTCCGATTTACTAATCCTTCCTAAGTGGGTTTTTCTTTCAGAAACATGTACAGTGCATTTACAAGGAAATAACAAATTTGTTATTTATTCATTAATTCTTTCTACAAGTACTGGTATCTTTTGGAAATACATATTAATTTTTAAATCATATTTCTTTCGGATATACCGGTAGACCAACAATTGAATGTTAAAATGGAACATGAGCATGTTACTTACGTCTCTGATGATACTCTTCCTAGGGAGGTACTGGATGTCTTACGTTACGTTCATCCACCCAGATGTCACGCCCAGTATATCCAATAAAACTCACTAGGTATGACCATTCGTCATCTTTGACTACTTTAGCTGCACACCATCTTCCCAACTCATGGAATACCTGGACGCGACTTCCAACTGAGAATTTTCCTGTCATTTTGCCTTCTTTAGAAACTGAACATTTTGAGAACTGCACCAAGACTGTAAAATGATGGATGATGAAGATGAAGAAATCACCTTAACCTTGCCCTTATATGGCAGCCAATTTACTCTTGGAGACTCCATCATGAAAGGAACAAAAGGCCCCAGAATATTTTATTTTAAATGATGACACAATTTTCTCATTGATATTCAGTTTGCAAATGATTGTTACTTTGTTACATATTGCCTCATTACATGTGCACCAAACATTTCATATAGATTATAAATGTACCTGAGAATGAATTCTGAATTCTTATTTTTTTGATTTTCATATCACTACGCAACATCAAGCCAGTAATCAATCCAGCAATGAATGACCACAACCAGCAAAGGATGGCACAAATCTGTCATTCACTTTGTACCAAGGACTGGTATCTTTAGCAGAGGTCAAAAGCATAGGACTACTGGTTTATCACCACCAGGGGGCGATAAAAAGTGTCCACTGGGGAAAGCTGTCATTTCAGAATGGATGTTTTCGTTCCGAGTCACAGAGGTCTAACTCGGATTCGTTTAAATGGGAGAAATTCGTAACGTTTCGGATCCAACAGACCCCGTCGAGAGACGCTCTTGCGAGCTAGCGTGCCTCACCGATGCATTCACGGGTGGGGCCGAGTCGGTTTTTGCGCCCGAGTCGAAGCGGAACTTGACATGCGCCCTTTCGCGGTCAATGAAGTCGGAGGAGGAAATCTTCAGCGGGCGCCCACGTAACGCTCCCCGTCCGGCACCCACGGCGGGACCGACGCAGCCCGCTGCGAGATGCCGCCCTCGGGCTGGAAGCCATTGTTCATACGTGCCGAATAGCTGATCGCACGATGGCGCTGGAACCGACTTGGCAACTCCCCGAGAGCCCTCCTGCGGGGTACACTATTAACTGTGAATTTCAAGTCAGTTTGGGGCAGCCACGTCATATATGCAGCCAAGCAGCCAATCCTCGGCCACCGGGGAAGCGCTCGTTCACTCCGCCGTCAGTTCCTGCATGCCCTCCTCCGGCTGGCTCCTCCGCTGAGTCCGAGTCCCGCCTGGCCCTCCGCGCTCGACCTCATCTCCCCGCTGCTGGACCCCACCACCCCTGCCTTCCCCCCCCCCATGGCGGCGCCCCTCTCCCAGAAGCCGCTCCCGCGGCGGCGACGGTGCCTCCTCCGCGGCACGTCGTCCGACCCGGCCCACCAGGATCGACCCGCCTGCGACGTGGGCAAATCCCTCGGATCGCAGCGAAGCAGCTGCTGTACTGGGTATGACACCCCGATCCATACCTAAGTGGTCTGCAGGTGATCTGGCGTCCCTCTCGAGACGGCGCTTCGGCTTCCGCCAGAGCTCCCGGCCGTCGGGCATGGGCCGCGGTAGGAGTCGACGGGGGTCGACCCGGCCTCCCAAGGCAAGAGCGGTCGGGTGCTGATGCTGGCCACCCTCGGGCAGGACGCCGGCGGCGTCACCGCTCACCGGCAGAGATTTCGACTTAGGGGCATTCAGCCGTAATCTTTCGGGTGGTAGCCTCGCACCACCGGCCTCTCGACCGAGTGCCTGAACCAGGGGTCCGAATCTGCGGTTCCTCTCGTACTGAGCAGGATTGCCGTGGCGGCGACCTCTCATCAGTAGGGTAAAACTAACCTGTCTCACCACGGTCTAAACCCAGCTCACGTACCCTATTGGTGGGTGAACAATCCAATGCTTGGCGAATTCTGCTTCGCAATGATAGGAAGAGCCGACATCGAAGGATCAAAAAGCAACGTCGCGCTGAACGCTTGGCTGCCACAAGCCAGTTATCCCCGTGGTAACTTTTCTGACACCTCTTCCTTCAAGCTCAAAAGGATCGATAGGCTACGCTTTCACGGTCCGTATTCATACTGAAAATCAAAATCAAACGAGCTTTTGCCCTTTTGCTCCGCACGAGGTTTCCGTCCTCGTCAGGGCGTACCACTCGGGCGGCGGTCCCACTCGCTCTCTGCCCCGACGGCCGGGTGTGAGCGGCACGCTCAGCGCCATCCATTTTCAGGGCTAGTCCTGCTTACCAAGAATGGCCCACTGGGCGCCCGTGCATTGAGGGCCCGGCCCGAGCAGGTGGGTCGGGCCCCGCACCAATTTAAAGTTTGAGAATAGGTTGCGGTCGTTTCGGCCCCAAAGCCTCTAATCGTTCGCTTACCGGATGCAACTGCTCTCTCTCTCCCGGGCGCCGGCTATCCTGAGGGAAACTTCGGAGGGAACCAGCTACTAGACGGTTGGATTAGTCTTTCGCCCCTATACCCAAGTCGGACGATCGAATCGCACGTCAGAGTCGCTGCAGACCTCCACCAGAGTTTCCTCGGGCTTGGTCCTGCTCGGGCATAGTTGACCCTCTTTCGGTTCCTAGCGTGCCCGCTCTTCCTCCGCCGTAGCCGCGGGGGGCTTGAGGCGGGGTGGCGGTGCGCCTGTCGCTGTGCGGCCAGATCCCGCCTGGGCCGGGCCCTGGCCGGCCTTTACTCTCGTTGCGCCTCGAAGCTTCGCCTGGCGGCCCCCCGACTCGCGGGCCCGATAGACTCCTTGGTCCGTGTTTCAAGACGGGTCGGCAGGGCTTGCGACAATCGCCCGCGGACCCGGGGAGCCTTGGTGCGGCCGACACCGGCCCGGCCGGGGACCGCTTCCGCCACGGGGAGGCGGCGGCGCGCGGACTGGCGCAGCACGCGCGGCACGTCGTCCCTTCCTCGGCCGGGCGGCAGGCGCGACCACGGCCGGTCTCTAGGCTCTCCGACCAGCCCCCCCCCCACCGTCGGGGGACCAGGGTGGCCGGAGGAACCCAAACCGGCTGGCCTCAGCCGGCCCGGATGCCCAGCCAGTCGCGGGCGCCGCACCCGGGAGAAGTGCACGCGGCCGGAAGGGGAAGCACCCCCGGGCCGCCCCCCCCCCCAGCGAGGGGGGTGTGGGGCTGCGGCGGGCACCGCGCCGGCCGCGCTGAATATCCTGGGCCCGATCTGTGCAGCCTTCCCTTTTGCTTCTCGGTGGCTTCACGTACACTTGAACTCTCTCTTCAGAGTGCTTTTCAACTTTCTCTTACGGTACTTGTGCTCTATCGGTCTTGTGCCGGTATTTAGACTTGGATGGAGTTTACCACCCGCCTTTGGGCTGCCCTACAAAACAACCCGACTCCCGGAAGCCCTGGTCGCCACCTGGAAGGCGACTGCAGGGGCCTGACACCCGCCACGGGACAGAGGGTCCTCGATCAGAAGGACCTCGGCCCCGCCGCGACCGCCGGACCGGCCTTCCCTACGCCACAGTTCCCGCGGGCCCATTGGGGGCCCAGAGATTCGGCGCTGGGCTCTTCCTGCTTCGCTCGCCGCGACTGGGGAATCCTGGTTAGTTTCTTCTCGCCCGACCTGAGGTCGATGGGTTCGCAATAGGCCTCGGCCTCGTCTCTCTCTCTTTCTCTCTCTCTCTCTCTTGCCTCTCAGGGGCACATCCGGCGCATCGGCGGCTACCAGGAAGGGGCCCCCTCCGCGGCCCGTCTGCGCGTGCTCTCTTCTCTCTCTCGGCGCTCGGCGCCCGCTCCCTTTCCAGCGGTCCACGCCAAGATCTGCCACGGAGCCGGAGGCACTCGGTCCCCGCTGGCGGGGCCGGGCCTCCCCTTTTTTTCTCTTGGCCTGCCCTACCTGGCCTCCTTCCGGCGTGCTCCCTGGAGGCCGCCCGTGTCTTTCTTGTTCGGCTCGGGGGGACGACCGGCGCTCTTGGGTGGGCCAGATACTGAGCGCCGACCTGTCACGCCACGGCGGAATCCCCGGGGAGTGACCCGGCCCTTCGCATGGAGACAGCACCCTGCCGGGATTCCCATATCATCCTAGCCGGATTTCTCATTGAAATACGCACGTTTTGGGCCCAACAGGTCCCGGGGCAAAGCCCTCTCAGAGTCCTGGGCGGAGTGGACAGGTCAGCCGAAGGAAACCCCACACATCCGAACCTCTCGTACCCGGTTTTCCACGGATGAGGATTCACCGCGACGCACCGCGGGTCGCACGGGCCAACGAGCCTGACGCTCGGCCGGCTGGTGTCTCCTTCGCCGCACCGTCTGGGGGATTTTTCAGGCCGGGCCGGGGATCCACCAGGAAATCGGATTCGGGCGGGTCAAATTTCGGCCATGCTGACGGAGACACCCTCCCCCCTATAAATAGGCAAACCAGGGAGTGGGGGTAAAGGTCAAAAATGCTCTCATTGAAATACGCACGTTGCGTTTCGGGCCCAACAGTCCCCGACGAGAGACGCTCTTGCTAGCTAGGGTGCCTCACCGAATCGTTCACGATGGGTCCGATTCGGTTTTTGCGCCCGAGTCGAAGCGTAACTGGATATGTGACCTTTCGCGGTCAACGAAGTCCGAGGAAAAAATCTTCAGCGGGCGCCCACGTAACGCTCTCCGTCCGGCAACTACGGCAGGACCGACGCCGCCCACTGCAAGATGCCACCCTCGGGATGGAAGCCATGGTTCATCCGTGCCGAACAGCTGATCGCACGATGGAACTGGGACCGACTTGGCAACTCCCCTAGAGCCCTCCTGCAGGGTACACTATTAACCGTGGATTTCGAGTCCGTTTGGGGCGGCCGCGTCAGACATGCCGCCCAGCAGCCAATCTTCAGACACCGGGGAAGCGCTCGTTCACTCCGCCGTCAGTTCCGGCATGCCCTCCTCCGGCTGCTCCCGCTCCTCCGCTCCTCCTCCAAGTCCGGTCCGCCCGAGAGCCACCGGGCGGCGCTGACCTTCTCCCCCCGCTGCTGGACCCCACCACCCCCGCCTCCCGCCACCCGAGTGGCGGCACCCCTCTCCCAGAAGCCGCTCACGCGGCGGCGATGCTGCCTCCCTATTATCCTAAACCTTACCCTAACCACAATCCCAACCCTAACCCTTACCCTATACCTATCTGTAACCCCAACCCTATCCCTAACCCCAACCCTATTATCCTAACCCTAGCCCCAACCCTAACTGGGAAAGCTTGGCTGGTTTCGCTTGAATATGGGAATGCTCGTTACCGTGAAAATAAAACAGGCATCAATTAGAGCACCCTTTGAAAATAGTGAAACAAAAGTTGAAAGCAAGGTTAACTGAGACAGAAAGGTGCATTTTGAGGGTTTACATGAAAACAATTTAATTGTAGCTGTCATTGAAATAAAAAGTTGGAAATTCAGATGGTCCAAATCTAATATCTTCTTTGACAAGTCATCTTGCTCCTTTGTCCAAGTTACATTTTATTTATAAATCACAAGATCACGTCATCGTTTATGCCATTTCACATGCGTCAGTCTGTGTACAAGCCAGTGTTAAGTCAAGGTATTCATTCTGAAGGCCGGCGGTTGAATAAAAAAGTACATTTTAGACAAATCGCACACGAGTTGAAGAAAAAGGAAGATATGCGCCAACTTTGTGTTGTGTGTGTACAATCACAGATGTTTTGCTGGAGTTCATCGTAACTCCAAACACGGGGTTTCATCATGCCGTTTTCATGCACAGCACCTAGTGAAATACGGAATAGTCGATACTTGCATTTGATATTCTCTTAAGTTTTGAGAAATGGCAGGTAAATTTTGGTGGTTTTCTATTTGAGTTTGAACAGAGACATATTCTTGACCACGTAACTTGGGTGACTTTTTTCTCTTGTCCCTTTTTGTAACTCGAATACTGTTATAAAAGTTCGGGCCAGTGAGGCTCTAGATATAAATGACAACATGAAGTTTTGGTCTTGCCAAAATTAAATGTGACGTGGGTTACGTGGAGATAAAAACAAAACTGAATGGAGTGCGCCGTGATACAGAGGCTGTATAGAGCTTTTGGGACGTGATTAGGGTAAAACCAAAATCTTTACTGATTCGACATCCAGTGGATTCTCTGTCATTTTCTGTTGTTGAAATTAAAAGAACTATAGGGATTGTTTGTTTGTTTGTTTTTGTTTGACCAGTTTTGTGCTTGTATTTGGGGGAGCAGATCTGTTGGCGTGACGCAAGAAGATTAATCCAATACAAGTTGGACATGCATGTCTTTTGTGAGGATTTCTGTTTGAAAATATCAAATGATTCTGCAGTTAAAAGAAAGCAAATTAGACTAAATATTTTTCCATCAATGAAATAAGCAGGCGAGTGTTGCCAGACAGTGCCGGCCCTTGATCTGTTTCTCTTGCACCGTCAATGATAAAAATTCACTATAAAGATATGTCACTGTTTTTTCGATTGAGATCACTGGGCAGAAATGGACCCCAACACGGTTGAAATCGGTTTTATTGTCAAACATCTAAAAAATCAAGATTATGAATAAAAAAGTTATCCGTGTATTTTACCCGAAAAATTGCCTGAAGAGTTTTGCCCTCACGAAATAAAAAAAAAAGTTGAGGGAAATATGTAAAAGTTATGTGGTGTTGACCAAGCATTCAGGCGCAGGGACTCCTGAAATTTGCAAGAATCGCAGTTACCGGCTTCCATATAGGACTCTTCTGCGATCTTGGGGTTCCCGGCCCACCACACTTCCTCCCTGCCCATCCATTTAACTCTAAAAAGAGTTTGAGCGACCATGCAAGGGTGGAAACCGAGACAAACCCCTAAGCCCTGGCCGCCGAGTCGGCCATACATCTCGAACCTGTACTAAGGCGCTCACCTGGACTTCGCGGACAGTCCCAGGAGAAGAGCTTATCCTGTGGGCTAAGGTATTGTTGGTATTTGGCGGGGTTGAATTAGAGTCTCTTATAGCTACTGACTGACAGCAAGCTTTGGGAAAATAAAAGTCACCGATGGGATTCGAACCCACGGTCTGACGATCTAATAACCAAGAGCTTAACCATTTTGGCAATTTCAGAGAATTGCTTCGGGTCGTTCATATTTAAGTAGATGACAAATCCATTAATAACCAAGTTATACCGCACAGAGTTTTGCTCTGCAAAGACTGAGCGGTTAAAACGCTACAATAGTGCATCATGTAGCAAAAATGCACAATTGGCCTACACACAAATCTCATGTACTGGTAAACTCTTTTACTGTGTACATGTAAATGTAGGCCACTTTTTCCCCCTTATTATAATTTTCTGTGAGCAGTTTGTATAAAATACTCCCAGAGGAGCCATTCACTGCAGTTTGAACTTATCTGGCCCATGGTTGGCCCATGGTTGACCATGGTTCTATGGCATAGTCATTGGTGGGGCAATGCCAAGTTAATAGACTGGCCAGCGGTACGAGGAAAGTCTGGATTGGTTTGATGTTGAGTGATTGGATAGATATTTTTACCCTCAAGGAGACGTGCTACCATTAATCTTTTCTTCGAAAAGGATGTGGAGATTTGAAAGATTTTTAAGTGGGAGAAATTCGTAATGACGTGGTATTTCAATGAGAGCATTTTGGACCTTAACCCTCACTCCCTGGTTTGCTTT
Organism: Acanthaster planci; assembly: GCF_054643075.1. NCBI lineage: Eukaryota > Metazoa > Echinodermata > Asteroidea > Valvatida > Acanthasteridae > Acanthaster > Acanthaster planci. The sequence goes on from NC_141787.1 coordinate 6,367,729, forward strand.
TAATAGGGGGAGGGTGTCTCCGTCAGCATGGCCGAAATTTGACCCGCCCAAATCTGATTTCCTGGCGGGTCCCCAGCCTGCCGCTGGCGGCGTGAGGCACGCCGCGAGGCCCTGCGGCCCTGGCCCGGCCTGAGAAATCCTCCGACGGTGCAGCGAAGGAGACATCCGGAGGCCGGGCGGCAGGCTCTTGGCCCGTGGGACCAGCGGTGCGTTGCGGTGAATCCCCATACGCGGAAAACTGGGCCCGAGAGGTTCGGACGTCCGGGGTTCCCTGCGGCCACGCGGGCCAGGCGGCTCCGCCCAGGACTCTGAGAGGGCTTTGCCCCGGGACCTGTTTGGCCGAAAACGTGCGTATTTCAATGACAGCATTTTGGACCTGAACCTCACTCCCTGGTTTGCCTATTTATAGGGGGAAGGGTGGTCTCGAGCTCAGCTTGAGCTGCTAGAGACCGGGGCAGCCACACATCGTCCGCGTAAACCCATGCATTTCCAACTCGATCGAGCCCAAAGCTCAAGAGCGGTCCCTCCGGCTAAGCCAGCTCCGCAGCGGCGGGACGGTTGGTGCTGCGCGGTGAATTGTTATCCTCCGAAAACTGCTGCAGCCACACATTGTCCGCTTAAAACAGTGCATTTTGGACACGGTTGAGCGCCAACCTCAGGGCGGTTCCCCGAGCGAACCCCTATCTAGGGCGGTGGTGCAGTTGCTGCGGCGCGGTGAATTGCCTTCCTCGGAAAACCTGGTCCGAGAGGTTTGTATGTGCGGGGGTTACCTGCAGCTGAGTGGACCGGGCGTCTCCAGCCTGCCGTTCATCGGCTCACCTGCCCCCCAGGCCTCTGAGAGGGCTTTACCCCGGGACAGGTTGGGCCCAAAACGTGCGTATTTAAAAGAGAGCATTTTGGACCTTAACCCCCACTCCCTGATTTGTCTATTTATAGTGGGGAGGGTGGTCTCGAGCTCATAGGGATAGGGTGGCAGGGAGGCAGGGGTGGTGGGGTCCAGCAGCAGGGGGAATAGGTCCAGCGCAGAGGGCCGGCCGGCGCCCAGTGGCCCTCGGGTGGACCGAACTTGGAGGCTTTTGTGACCGGGGATGACCAGTGGCAGGTGCGGCGGGAGGGCCCCCCGGCGGGGCCCCGTCGCTGGTGGGCCGGAGGTGTCCCGGACTCGGCAGTGGAGCGGGTGCAGCCGGAGGAGGGCCTGCCGGAACTGAAGGCGGAGTGAACAGGCGCTTCCCCGGTGGCTGAGGATTGGCTGCTGGGCTGCATGTCTGATGCGGCAGCCCCAAACTGACTTGAAATCCAGGGTTAATAGTGTACCCCGCAGAAGGGCTCTCGAGGAGTACCGCCCGGGTGCCAAGTTGCCAAGTCGGTCCCAATGCCATCGTGCGATCAGCTGTTCGGCAGGGATGAACTGGGGCCTCCAGCCCGAGGGCGGCATCCCGCAGCGGGCGGTGTCGGTCCCACTGCGGGTGCCAGACGGGGAGCGTTACTTGGGCGCCCGCTGAAGATTTCTTCCTCAGACTCCGTTGCCGCGAAATGGCAAATCTCCGGTCTTGCTTCGACTCAGGCGCAAAACCCGACTCGGCCCCACCCGCCGCGTAAAGCCGTGCATTTCCAATACGATCGAGTCCAAAGCTCGAGAGCGGTTTCTTGGGCAAAGCCAGCTTCGGAGCGGCGGGACGGTCGGTGCGGCGCAGTGAATTGTTATCCTCGGAAAACTGCTGCAGCCATACACTTTCCGCTTAAAGCCGTGCATTTCCGACACCATCGAGTGCCAAGCTCCGGGGCGGTTCCCCGGGCGAACCCAACTCTAGGGCGCGGTTGCTGCGGCGTAGTGAATTGCTTTCCTCGGAAAACCTGGTCTGGGAGGTTTAGATGTGCGGGGTTCCGTGCAGCTGAACGGGCCGGGCGTCTCCAGCCTGCAATCAATCGGCTCGCCGGCCCACCCAAGGCCTGTGAGAGGGTTTTGCCCCGGGACTGGTTGGGCCCAAAACCTTTTGGACCTTAATCCCCACTCCCTGGTTTGCCTATTTATATGGGGGGAGGGTGGTCTCGAGCTCAGCTCTAGCTGCCAGCAATCAGTACAGCCATATATTGTCCATACGATACGGCCATTCCCAACCGGTGGAGCCCAAGGCTCCGGAGCGATTCCCCCTCGGGTCTGGACAAGCCCGATTCCGGAGCGGTTGGGACTGGTGGTGCGAAGCGACAAATTGTCGTCCTGGGAAAAAAAACCGCCGCAGCCGCACGCCGTCCCCCTAAAGCCGTGCATTTCCGACACGCTTCCCCGGGCGAAAACGGCTCCAGGCCGGCGGGGCGGTGGTGCGGCGCGGTGAATCACCTTCCTCGGAAAACCTGGTCCGAGAGGTTTGGATGTCCGGGGTTGCCCGCGGAGAGCGGCCCAGGCACCTCCTGCCTGCCGTCCATCGGCTCGCTGGCCCACCCAAGGCATCTGAGAGGGCTTTGGGCCGGGACAGGTTGGGCCCAAAACGTGCGTATTTCAACGAGAGCGTTTTGGACCTTAACCCCCACTCCCTGGTTTGCCTATTTATAGGGGGGGTGGTCTCGAGCTCAGCTTGAGCTGCCAGAAATCAATACAGCCATAGATTGTCCATACAATACGGCAATTCCTACACAGTCGAGCCCAAGCCTCCGGAGCAATTCCCCCTGGGGTCTGGACAAGCCCCGCTCTGGAGCGGCTCGACGAAAATGGCGGCTCGCCGCCCCGCCGGGAGGCACTGCGGGCGCTCCGTCAACGGTGTTTTTCGGCGCGGCCAGCCGACCCTTCATTCCCAGAAGAGCGTCGGCCGGCCCGCCTGGCCTTGCCGCAAGGAGTCGGAAAGGCCGTTCCCGGGCCGCGGCCGGCCCTGCCGGAGAGCCCCAGGACGGAAGGTGCGGAAAAAGTGGCGGCTCGCCGCCCCGCCAGGAGGCACTGCGGGTGCTCCGTCAACGGCTTTTTCGGCGCGGCCAGCCGACCTTTCATGCCCAGAAGAGCGTCGGCCTTGCCCGCCCGGCCTTGCCGAAAGGTGTCGGAAAGGCCGTTCCCGGGGGCGCAGTTTTGCCGGACCCGGGACGGAAGGTGCGGTGGTACGTGGCCACAAGCCTTCGGGAGGGGCTGGAGCGGCAGCCCGGCCCGCTGGGGACGAGCGAGCGGGAGAGAGCGAGGGAGAGGGGAGCCAGGGTCACTTGGAGAGCGGCGGGCTCACCGCTGCCCCGAAGCAGCAATATCTGCGACGGCCGGAACGGCCCAGCACCTTCCGCGGAGCGGAGGGACCGGCCCGCCCTGCGGTCCCGCCGAGCTGCCGCCTCGGGGCAAGATCCCCGACCGGGGACCTCCCTGACGGAGGGAGCTCAGCCGAGCCAGCCTCCCGGCTGCTCTGGCCACCCCCTGCAGGATCAAGGCGAGAGGAGACCGGCGCACCAGGCGGCGGGCGGCATTCCAGCGGCCACCCGCGCGCCCGCGGAAGGAGAGGAAGTGCCGCCAGGGCCGGAGTGGGCGAGGGACCGGCGGCGGGCCGGAGGGAGCGGAGGCCGGGCGGCAAGCGAATACAGAGACGGGCAGGACTCCAGCGCCGCGGCCCGGCAGCCGCTGCTTGGCCGAGCAGTCAGGAGGGCCCGAGGTGGCGGGCCCTGGCCCCGAGGGATACCTGGTTGATCCTGCCAGTAGTCATATGCTTGTCTCAAAGATTAAGCCATGAATGGCTCAGCAAAAGCTTTACCAAGCAAAATTGCGGATGGCTCATTCAATCCGTTACGGTTCCCCCTACATGAATAATTGTGGTAATTCTAGAGCTAATACATGCCAGCAAGCGCCGACCTTACGGGAGGCGTGCTCTTATTAGGAAAAAGACCAACCAGGGCCCGTCCCAGCTCTGTTGGTGAACTCTGGATTACCTGGCCGATCGCACGGTCCTTGCTAGGGCGACGGATCCTTCGAATGTCTGCCCTATCAATTTTCGATGGTACGTTATGCGCCTGCCATGGTCGTAACGGGTAACGGAGAATCAGGGTTCGATTCCGGAGAGGGAGCTTGAGAAACAGCTACCACATCCAAGGAAGGCAGCAGGTGCACAAATTACCCACTCCCGACACGGGGAGGTAGTGACGAAAAATAGCAATACAGCACTCTTCCGAGGCCCTGTCACTGGAATGAGTACACTTGAAATCCTTTAACCAGGATATATAGGAGAGCAAGTCTGGTGCCAGCAGACGCAGCAATTCCAGCTCCAATAGCGTATATTCAAATTTCTGCAGTTAAAAAGCTCGTATTGGATCTTGGGCGCAGGCTGGCGGTCCGCCGCAAGGCACACCACTGCCCGCCTGGCCTTCCTCTCGGTCTCCGCCCGGTTCTCTTGACTGAGTGCCGAAAGCGGCCGGAACGTTTACTTTGAAAAAAATGGATTTTTCAAAGCAGGCCGACCGCCTGGACAGCAGAGCATGGAATAATGGAATAGGACCTCGGTTCTATTGCGTTGATTTTCGGAACTCGAGGTAATGATTAAGAGGGACTGAGAGGGGTATTCGTATTGCGGTGTGAGAGGTGAAATTTTTGGATCGCCGCAAGAAAACCGCCTGCAAAAGCATTTGCAAAGAATGTTTACATTAATCAAGAACGAAAGTTAGAGGTTCGAAGGCGATCAGATACTGCCCTAGTTCTAACCAAAACGATGCCGAATGGCCATCTGCCGGCGTTACTCCAATGACGCGGCGGGCAGTCTTCGGGAAACCAAAGTCTTTGGGTTCCGTGGGAAGTATGGTTGCAAAGCTGAAACGTAAAGGGATTGACAGAAGGGCACCACCAGTAGTGGAGCCTGCGGCTTAATTTGACTCAACACGGGGAAACTCACCCGGCCCGGACACAGTGAGGATTGACAGATTGAGAGCTCTTTCTTGATTGTGTGGGTGGTGGTGCGTGACCGTTCTTAGTTGGTGGAGCGGTTTGTCTGGTTAATTCCGATAAAGAACGAGACTCTGGCTTGCTAAATAGTCGCGCCGGCCGCCGCGCCGGACGCTGACTTCTTAGAGGGACAAGTGGCGTTCAGCCACGCGAGATTGAGCAATAACAGGTCTGTGATGCCCTTAGATGTTCGGGGCCGCATGCACGCTACACTGAAGGGATCGGCAGGTAGCTGCCATTGGCCGGAATGTCTGGGCAATCCGTTGAGCCTCATTCGTGCTTGGGATAGGGAGTTGCAACTGTCTCCCTTGAACGAGGAATTCCCAGTAAGGGCGAGTCATCAGCTCGCGTTGATTACGTCCCTGCCCTTTGCACACACCGGCCGTGGCTACTACCGATTGAATGGTTCAGTGAGATCCTCGGGCGGGCCGCGGCGGGGCCCCCAGGCGCCTCACTTGTGCGCCCTGAAGACGATCGAACTTGATGATTTAGAGGAAGTAAAAGTCGTAACAGGGTTTCCGTAGGTGAACCTGCGGAAGGATCATTACCGAGCAGAGAGAGCGTGCCCAGCCGGCCCCCTTCCGTCCGCCGAGGCAGAGAGGCCGGCTACTGTGCTGTCTTCCGGTTTAGGCGGGAGTGGCCCACGCCGAAGTGCGCCGAAGCCCGTGCAGAGTTGGCGCAGGACTCCCGGCGCTTGCCGGGGCCTCAGGACGCCGGGGCTCGGCCTTTAATGGACTGGGGTGATCGGTGAGACGCGGTCAGAGCGGCCAAGGGGGCCGCCCCGCGAGAGGCGACCGGTCCCCGCTCGGCTTGGCTCCCGTCGGTGTTTTTTTTTTTTTTTACTTTTTTTTTATATCGGTTTCCAAAAGACCTGGATGCTCCGCGCCTGGGCCATCGGTGCAGTTATCAGAGGTGATGGACAGAGCCAAACCCCCAAACGATAGGCAATTCTTGGCGGTGGATCACTCGGCTCGTGCGCTGATGAAGAACGCAGCGAGCTGCGAGAATCAGTGTGAATTGCATAACGCTGTGATCATCGGCATTTCGAACGCATATGGCGGCCCGGGCCCCCCAACAGCCCGGGCCTCGTCCGCCTGAGGGTTGCATTGAGCTTTGCAATCGCTGCGCCCGGGAGGGGCCGTAGCGCGAGAGCGCCGGCCGGCAGCTGCTGGGCGGAGTCTGGGTCACTCCCCGGGGGAGTCCGCCGTGGCGTGGCAGGTCGGTGCTGAGTATCCACCCCACCCACGATCGCCAGTCGTCCCCCCGCCAGCAGGGACCGAAAGCCGCCGGCCCTGTGGCAGATCTCGGCGTGGACCGCTGGAAAGGGAGCGGGCGCCGAGCGCCAAGAGAGAAAAGAAAGTCCGCGCGGACGGGCCGCTGAGGGGGGCCCCCTTCCTGGCAGCCACAGAAGCGCCGGGTTGGCCCCCAGGAGGAGAGAGAGAGACGAGGGCGAGGCCTATTGCGAACCCATCGACCTCAGGTCGGGCGAGAGGACCTGCTGGATTTAAGCATATTACTAAGCGGAGGAAAAGAAACTAACCAGGATTTCCCAGTAACGGCGAGCGAAGCGGGAATAGTCCAGCGCCGAATCCCCGGGCCCCCAGCGGGCTCACTGGAACTGTGGCGTAGGAAAGTCCGGTCCGGCAGTAGCGGCGGCACCAAGGTCCTTGTAATGGAGGACCCTTCCGTCCCGCGGCGGGTGTCAAGCCACTGCAGGCGCCGTCCAGCCGGCGACCATGGCTTCCGGGAGTCGTGCTGTTTTTTAGCGAAGCCCAAAGACGGGTGGTTAACTCCATCCAAGCCTAAATACCGACAAAAGACCGATACAGCACAAGTACCGTAAGGGAAAGTTGAAAAGCACTCTGAAGAGAGAGTTCAAGAGTAAGTGAAGCCGTCGAGAAGCAAACGGGAGGGCCCAGGAGATTCAGCGAGGCCGGCGCGGTGCCCGCCGCGGCCCCGCACCCCCTTCGCCGGTGGCAGGGCCCAGGGGCGCCTCTGCGCCCGGCCGCGTGCAATTCTCCTGGGCGCGGCCCGCGACCGACAGGGCATCCGGGCCGGCAGAGGCCGGCCGATTGGGGTTCCTCCGGCGGGAGGACCGGTCAGAGAGCCTAGAGACCGGCCGTGATCCCGCCAGCTGCCAGGCTGAGAAAGGGACGATGGGCCGCGCCCGCACGTGCGCCACCACAGCCCCGCCGCCAGCCCCCTGCGACTGCGGCGGAGGAAGAGCGGGCGCGCTACGACCCGAAAGATGGTGAACTATGCCCGAGCAGGACCAAGCCAGAGGAAACTCTGGCGGAGGTCTGCAGCGATTCTGACGTTGAAATCGATCGTCCGACTTGGGTATAGGGGCGAAAGACTAATTCAACCGTCTAGTGGCTGGTTCCCTCCGAAGTTTCCCTCAGGATAGCTGGCGTCCGGAAGAGAGAGAGAGCAGTTGCATCCGGTAAAGCGAATGATTAGAAGCCTTGGGGCTGAAACGACCTCAACCTATTCTCAAACTTAAATTGGTGCGGGGCCGGGCCCTCAATGCACGGGCGTCCAGTGGGCCATTCTTGGTAAGCAGGACTGGCGCTGCGGGATGAACCTGCATGGTTAAGGCGCCGCATTGCGGCCGACGCTCATCAGATCCCAGAAAAGGTGTGGTTGGTACAGGCAGCAGGACGGTGGCCATTATAGTCAGAGTATGTAACAACTCACCTGCCGAATCAACTAGCCCTGAAAATGGATGGCGCTGAGCGTGCCACCCACACCTGGCCGTCGGGGCAGAGAGCAAGTGGGACCGCCGCCTGGGTGGTACGCCCCGACGGGTAGGAGGGCCGCCGCGGTGCAGGTCGAAGCGCCGGCCGCGAGGCCGCGTGGAGCCGCCGCGGGTGCAGATCTTGGTGGTGGTAGCAAATATTTGAGTGAGATCGTCGAGGGCCGAGTGGCGGAGAAGGCTTCCATGTGAACAGCTGTTGTACATGGGTCAGTCGATCCTAAGCCCCAGGGAAATTTCGTTCCGAGCGGAGGCGGAATCGGGTCAATATTCCCAAACCCGCAGGCGGAGCCCTCCGTCCTTCTCGGCGGTCCGAGCTGCGAAGCAAGCGAGCCCACAGACGCCAGCCGGGGCCCCGGGAGTTTTCTTTTCTTGCTAAGGGGGGGGGTCTCTGGAATCGGCTGGTTTGGAGCTAGGGGCTGCGGCCCCGTAGAGTGCCGTGTCTCTGGCGGCGCCCGGCGAGCTCCAGCCGGCCCTTGAAAATGCAGGGGAGTGCGTGGACCGTCGGCTTGGGTCGTACCCAAAACCACAGCCGGTCTCCAAAGTGAACAGCCTCTGGTCGATAGAACAATGAAGGTAAGGAAGTCGGCAAGCCGAATCCGTAACTTCGGGAGAAGGATTGGCTCTGAGGGCTGGGTCGGTCGGGCTGGGGCAGGAAGCAGGTCGCAGCGCCCCGGCGCGGGCCGGGCGCGCCGTATCTGGGCAGCGGAGCTCCCCCCGCCGGGCCGCGGGGCCGTCCGCGCACGGGCCCCCCTCCGACTGTCTAATTAAAACAGAGCATCGCAACGTCCGCAGCCGGGGCGCTGACGCAATGTGATTTCTGCCCAGTGCTCTGAATTTCAAAGTAAAGAAATTCAGCGAAGTGCGGGTAAGGTAGCCAAATGCCCCGTCATCTAATTAGTGACGCGCATGAATGGATTAACGAGATTCCCACTGTCCCTATCTATCAAGCGAAACCACAGCCAAGGGATCGGGCTTGGCAGAATCAGTGGGGAAAGAAGACCCTGTCGAGCTTGACTCTAGTCTGACCTTGTGAAGAGACATGGGGGTGTTGGATAGGTGGAAGGGCACCGGCGCGACGGTGAAATACCATTACTCTTGTCGTTTCTTTACTTAGCCGGTGAGGTGGGGAGCGGGCCCCGCGCGGGCCCAGTCTTCTGGCGCTACGCGGCTAGCCGCCTCGCAACGCCGCCGGCCGCAGGCCGCCAGCCGCCAGCCGCCAGCCGCAACCCGCTCCGGCTGCCGGCCTCAGGCGGGGAGTTTGACTGGGGCGGTACATCTGTCAAAGGGTAACGCAGGTGTCCTAAGGCGAGCTAAGCGAGGACGGAAACCTGGCGCGGAGCAAAAGGGCAAAAGCTCTTTTGATTTTGATTTTCAGTATGAATACGGATCGTGAAAGCGTGGCCTATCGATCCTTTTGAGCTTCGGAGTTTGAAGCAAGAGGTGTCAGAAAAGTTACAACTGGGATAACTGGCTTGTGGCAGCCAAGCGTTCATAGCGGCGTTGCTTTTTTATCCTTCGATGCCAGCTCTTCCTATCATTGCGAAGCAGAAATCGCCAAGCGTTGGATTGTTCACCAGCCCAATAGGCAACGTGAGCTGGGTTTAGACCGTCGAGAGACAGGTTAGTTTTACCCTACTGATGAGAGGTCGCTGCCGGAAGCTCCGGCGGAAGCCGAACCACCGTCTCGAGAGGGACCCCACTTGCAGACGACTTGGGTATGGATCGGGGTGTCGTGCTGAGTAGAGCAGCCGCTTCGCTGCGATCTGCTGAAACTAAACCTTTCGATCCGAAAGATTTGCCCGCACCGCAGACGGGCCTATCCTGGTGGGCCGGGTCGGACGACGTGCCGCAGAGGAGGCAGCATCGCCGCCGCGGGAGCGACTTCTGGGAGAGGGGCGCCGCCACACGGGGAGGCGGGGGTGGTGGGGTCGAGCAGCGGGGAGAGGAGGTCGAGCGCGGAGGGCCAGCCGGCGCCACCCAGTGGCCCTTGGGCGGACCCGCCTTGGAGGAGGAGACCGGGGAAGAACCAGCGGCAGGCCCGGCGGGACTCCACGGAGGAGCGGGTGCAGCTGGAGGAGGGCATGCTGGAACTGACGGCGGAGTGAACGAGCGCTTCCCCGGTGGCCGAGGATTGGCTGCTGGGCTGCATGTCTGATGCGGCCGCCCCAAACTGACTTGAAATCCAGGGTTACTAGTGTACCCCGCAGGAGGGCTCTCGGGGAGTTGCCAAGTCGGTCCCAATGCCGACTGTTCGGCTGTTCGGAACAGATGAACCATGGCTTCCAGACCGAGAGCGGCATCTTACAGTTACGCTTCGACTCGGGCGCAAAAACCGACTCGGCCCCATCCGTGAACGCGTCGGTGAGGCACCCTAGCTCGCAAGAGCATCTCTCGTCGGGGTCTGTTGGACCCGAAACATTACGAATTTCTCCCATTTAAACGAATCCAAGTTAGACCTCTCTGACTCGGAAAGAAAACATCCATTCTGAAATGACAGCTTTCCCCAGTTGACACTTTTTACGCTTTATTGCCCCCTTGTCGTGATTAACCAGTAGTCCTATGCTTTTCATCTCTGCTAAACATACCAGTCCTTGGTATAAAGTGAATGACAGATTTGTGTCATCCTTCGCTGGCTTTGGTCATTCATTGCTGGATTGATCACTGGCTTGATGCTGCGTAGTGATATGAAAACCAAAAAATAAGAATTTAGAGTTCATAGTCACATACATTTATAATCTAAATGAAATGTTTGGTGCACGTATAAAAAGCAATTTATAACTAAATAACAATCATTTGCAAACGGAATAGCAATGAGATAATTGTGTCATCGGTTAAAATGAATATTCTGTGGCCTTTTTTTCCTTTCATGGTGGAGTCTCCAAGAGTATATTGGCTGCCATATAATGGCAAGGTTAAGGTGATTTCTTCATCTTCATCATCCTTCATTTTACAGTCTTGGTGCAGTTCTCAAAATGTTCAGTTACTAAAGAAGACAAAATGACAGGAAAATTCTCAGTTGGAAGTTGCGTCCAGGTATTCCATTAGTTGGGAAGATGGTGTGCAGCTAAAGTAGTCAAAGATGACGAATGGTCATACCTAGTGAGTTTTATTGGATATACTGGGCGTGGTATCTGGGTGGATGAACGTAACGTAAGACATCCAGTACCTCCCTATGAAGAGTATCATCAGAGACGTAAGTAACATGCTCATGTTCCATTTTAACATTCAGTTGTTGGTCTACCGGTATATCCGAAAGAAACATGATTTAAAAATTAGTGTGTATTTCCAAAAGATACCGGTATTTTTAAAAAGAATTGATAAATGAATAACAAATTTTTTATTTCCTTGTAAATGCACTGTACATGTTTCTGAAAGAAAAACCCAATTAGGAAGGATTAGTAAATCGGAATATTTGCGGCAGGCACGTTTTCTGTGGTACATGTAAAAAATTGTTACCTGTTGATGTAATGAAATGCCATAAAACCCTAGAAAGATATTTGAAAAGTCGTCCCGTCTTCATAAATCACAGATTTCTACCTTTGAATATTTTACAATTTAACACGGGTAGCATTACAGCCAACAAATATCATACATCTTTGTTACAGAAAACCGCAGGCAAGCCACAAAAAATCACTGTCACAAAAGTGTCAAAGGAAGCAGTACAGTTTTTGAGAGAAAAAATGTTAGAATGGTGCCTTTATGTCCATCACTTGTTTCAACCTGATCGCCTTGCTGCAAGATGGAACTGCAGTAAACCTTGAAAACATTTCATTTTCAGGTACAGATTACTCAGATAAATGTTTTAGGGTTTCCTATATACATCTTGGTCATGCATTTTTTAAACTTCTTATTCCTGAAAAAAATCCTGGAAAAGTCATAAAATGTAGTTTTCCGGGAAATAAAGTTTTCTGTGGAAACCCAGTTTTCACAACCAAGAGAGCAATTTAATAACAAGTTGACTCTAGTGTTTGATTTAATTTAACTATTTTGATATGTTTTCTGTTATCTTTATATTAGTTGATGAAATCTGAAACATGCCATAATCAGGGGGGATCACAGAAACGTTTTATAAATCCCGAATTTTGTACTGGTAGTTTCCAGTTCGGGTTATTTCTTTTACAAAAAGCCCAAAATGGAGGGCCTATTTGGAAAGACAATGAGAGCTGGGCGAACAGTTTTACTATTTTCGATATATCTTTGGGAAAAGGCAAATAAAAAAAAATCGTGACTAAAACCCATAAATTGAAACAAAAAGTGATCTACTGGCCAAAATCTTGAATTTCTGGCAAAAAACCGGAGACAAACCTCCTCCGGGAGTCAACAGGCTGCGCTATTTCGCTCTGATTTTTCACGGCTGTCTATGCGTGCACTGAACTAAAGGAAGCCCATTTGAAGACAAGGTAAAATCGACCACGTTTGCAGCCCCGGTGCAGGCAACCAAAGTTCTTCGGGCCTCTTACACCCCCCCAGCGGCAACTTAAAAAATAACAAAACAAAACAAAAAAGCAGAGTGTTCTTGGGTCATTCAGCTTTCTATTGATTTTTAATTTTAAGTAGGTTACTTAACCAATGAAATTTCTAATTATCCACCAAAAACAAACTCATCCCCCCCTTAAAAAAGTGAACGCTACCAAGTCTGTCATCAGCAGCCATTTTTCAAATGACATCCCTCCACCTTTTGAGTCTATTGGAACAATTTGTCAGTAGCATTTTGCTGTGCTTGGCCCTGGGATGGGTGCCCTTGAATGTGGAGAGTTCATTCTGGGCCATTCGTCCACAATCCTACAATTTCTTGGGCCACACAATCTCATCTTTTTCAAATAAACTCTAGGGATACTTTTTCAGCGCCTCGGCTGGGCGAAGAATTCTCCCTGAATTGGGCAGAGCACCCTTATGGGCGCGTATTTTGGTGTAGTGCAACCTTTAAGAGTTGAGACGTGTCCGGACGGACTCACAGTCCGGGGACTTTGCCATATTGATGCGCGCGCATTAATTCAAATTTGTCAAGGAAGAGATGCCAGTGAGATTTGTGTGCAGGCCAATTGTGCATTTTTGCTACATGATGTACTATTGTAGCGTTTTGATCGCTCAGTCTTTGCAGAGCAAAATTCTGTGCGGTATAACTTGGTTAATAACGGTTTTCTTATCTACGTAAATATGAACAACTCGAAGCAATTCTCTGAAATTGCCAAATGGTTAAGATCGTGGTTATCAGATCGTCATATCGTGGGTTCGAATCCCACCGGTGACTTTTATTTTCCCAAAGTTTGCTTTCAGTCAGTACCTATAAGAGACTCTAATTCACCCCTGCCAAATACCAACAGTACCTTAGCCCACGGGTTAAGCTCTTCTGCTGGGACTGTCCGCGAGGTCCAGGTGAGCGCCTTAGTACAGGTTCGAGACCGTATGGCCGACTCGGCGGCCAGGGCTTAGGGGCTTGTCTCGTTTCCTCCCTTGCATGGTCGCTCAAACTCTTTTTAGAGTTAAATGGATGGGCAGGGAGGAAGTGTGGTGGGCCGGGAACCCCGAGATCCCAGAAGAGTCCTATATGGAAGCCGGTAACTGCGATTCCTTGCGAATTTCAGGAGTCCGTGCGCCTGAATGCTTGGTCAACACCACATAACTTTTATATTTTTCTCTCATTTTTTTTTTCGTGAGCGCAAAACTCTCAAGGCAATTTTCTGGGTTGAATACACGGATCACTTTTTTATTCATAATCTACATTTCTTAAATTTTCGACAATAAAACCGATTTCAACCGTGTTGGGGTCCAATTCTGCCTAGTGATCTCAATCGAAAAAACAGCGACGTATCTCTATGTGAATTTTTATTATTGACGGTGCAAGAGAAACAGATCAAGGGATGGCACTGTCTAGCACCTTATTTCATTGACGGAAGAACATTTAGTACAATTTCGCTTGCTTTCAACTGCAGAATCACTTGATATTTTCAAACAGAAATCCTCACAAAAGACATGCATGTCCCATTTGTATTGGATTAATCTTCTTGTGTCACGCAAACGGATCTACTCCCCCAAATACAAGCACAAAACTGGTCAAACAAAAGCAAAACAAACAAACAATCAATCCCTATAGTTATTTGAATTTCAACAACAGAAAATGACAGAGAATCCACTGGATGTCGAATCAGTAAAGATTTGGGTTTTACCCTAATCACGTCCTAAAAGCTGTATACAGCCTCTGTATCACGGCGCACTTCATTCAGTTTTGTTTTTATCTCCACGTAACCCACGTTACATTTAATTTTGGCAAGACCGAAACTTCATGATGTCATTTATATCAAGAGCCTCACTGGCCCTAAATTTTACATCCGTCGTCGAGTTACAAAAAGGGACAAGGGAAAAAAAGTCACCCATGTTACTTGGTCAAGAGTATGTCCCTTTTCGAACTCAAATAGAGCACTACCAAAATTTACCTGCCATTTCTCAAAACTTAAGAAAATATTAAATGCAAGTATTGACCATTCCGTATTTCCCTAGGTGCTGTGCATGAAAACGGCATGATGAAACACCGTCTTTGGAGTTACTATGAACTCCTGCAAAACAGTTATGATTGTACACACACAACCCAAAGTTGGCACATATTCTTCCTATTTCTTTAACTCGTGTACAATTTGTCTAAAATGTACCTTTTTATTCAAGCGCAGGCCTTGAGAATCAAAACCTTGACTTAACACTGGCTTGTACACAGACTGACGTATTTCAAATGGCATAAATGATGACGTGATCTTGTGATTTATAAATAAAATGTAACTTGGATAAAGATGCAAGATAATTTGTCAAAGAAGATATTAGATTGGGACCATCTGAATTTCCAACTTTTTATTTCAATGACAGCTACAATTAAATTGTTTTCATGTAAAACCTCAAAATGCACTTTTTGTCTCAAGTAACCTTGCTTTCAACTTTTGTTTCACTATTTTCAAAGGGTGCTCTAATTGATGATTGATGTTTTGTTTTCACGGTAACGACATTCCCATATTCAAGCGCAACAGACATGCTTTCCCAATTAGAGTTGGGGCTAGGGCTAGGATAAAAGGGTTGGGGTTAGAGATAGGGTTGAGCTACAGATAGGGGTAGGGTAAGGGTTAGGGTTTGGATTGTGGTTAGGGCAAGGTATATATATGTTTGTGGTTAGGGTTAGGGGTACAGTTAGGATAATAAGGTTGGGGTTAGGGATAGGGTTAGGGATAGGGTTAGGGGTAGGGTGAGGGTTAGGATTGGGGTTTTGGTTGGGGTTAGATTTACTGTTATTTTATGTTTGTGGTTAGGGTTAGGGGTAGTATAATAGGGTTGGGGTTAGGGATAGGGTAACAGATAGGGTTAGGGTTGGGGTTAGGGATAGGGTAAGGGTTAGGATTGGGGTTGTGGCTAGGGTAGTGATATATAGGTTTGTGGTTAGGGCTAGGGTTAGGGTTAGAGTAAGGGTTAGGGGTAGGGTAAGGGTTAGGCTTTGGGTTGTGGTTAGGGTTAGATTTAGTGATATATAGGTTTGTGGTTAGGGCTAGGGTTAGGGTTACAGTAAGGGTTAGGGTTAGGGGTAGGGTAAGGGTTGAGTTTGGGGTTGTGGTTAGGGTTAGTGATATAAAGGTTTGTGGTTAGGGCTAGGGTTAGGGTTAGGGTTAGGGGTAGGGTGAGGGTTAGGATTGGGGTTTTGGTTGGGGTTAGATTTACTGATATATATGTTTGTGGTTAGGGTTGGGGGTACGGTTAGGAAAATAAGGTTGGGGTTAGGGTTACAGATAGGGTTAGGGTGAGGGTTAGGATTGGGGTTTTGGTTGGGGTCAGATTTACTGATATATATGTTTGTGGTTAGGGTTAGGGTTAGGGGTAGTATAATAGGGTTGGGGTTAGGGATAGGGTAAGGGTTAGGATTGGGGTTGTGGCTAGGGTTTGTGATATATAGGTTTGTGGTTAGGGCTAGGGTTAGGGTTAGAGTAAGAGTTAAGGTTAGGGGTAGGGTAAGGGTTAGGATTGGGGTTGTGGTTAGGGTTAGATTTAGTGATATATATGTTTGTGGTTAGGGTTATGGTTAGAGGTAGTATAATAGGGTTGGGGTTAGGGATAGGGTAAGGGTTAAGATTGGGGTTGTGGCTAGGGTTAGTGATATATAGGTTTGTGGTTAGGGCTAGGGTAGGATTAGAGTAAGGGTTAGGATTACGGGTAGGGTCAGGGTTAGGATAGGGGTTGTGGTTAGGGTTAGATTTAGTGATATATAGCTTTGTGAATAGGGTTAGGGGTAGGGTAAGTGTTAGGATTGGGGTTGTGGTTAGGGTTAGTGATATAAAGGTTTGTGGTTAGGGCTAGGGTTAGGGTTAGAATAAGGGTTAGGGGTAGGGTGAGGGTTGAGATTAGGGTTGCGGTTAGGGTTAGATTTAGTGATATATAGGTTTGTGGTTAGGGTTAGGGTTAAAAATTAGGGTTAGGGTTAGGGGTAGGGTAAGGGTTAGGCTTGGGGTTGTGGTTAAGGTTAGGGTTGTGGTTAGGGTTAGAGTAAGGGTTAGGGTAGGGGTAGGGTAAGGGTTAGGATTGGGGCTGTGGCTAGGGTTAGGGTTAAGGTAAGGATTAGGGTTAGGATAAGGGTTAGGATTAGGGATATGGTTAGGGTTAGATGTAGTGATATATAGGTTTGTGGTTAGGGCTACGGTTAGGGTTAGAGTAAGGGTTAGGGGTAGGGATACGGTTAGGGTTGTGGTAAGGGTTAGGCTTAGCGATATATAGGTTTGTGGTTAGGGGTAGGGGTAGGGCTAGGGTTAGGATAATAAGGTTAGGAATAGGGTTAGGGTTACAGATAGGGTTAGGGGTATGGGTAGGGTGAGGGTTAGGATTGGGGTTTTGGTTGGGGTTAGATTTACTGATATATATGTTTTTGGTTGGGGTTAGGGGTAGTATAATAGGGTTGGGGTTAGGGATAGGGTAAGGGTTAGGATTGGGGTTGTGGCTAGGGTTTGTGATATATAGGTTTGTGGTTAGGGTTAGATGTAGTGATATATAGGTTTGTAGTTAGGGTTAGGGTTAGGGGTAGGGTAAGTGTTAGGATCGGGGTTGTGGTTAGGGTTAGTGATATAAAGGATTGTGGTTAGGGTTAGGGTGAGGGTTAGAGTAAGGGTTAGGGTTAGGAGTAGGGTAAGGGTTGAGATTGGGGTTGTGGTTAGGGTTAGATTTAGTGATATATAGGATTGTTGTTAGGGTTAGGCTTAGGGGTTTGATAATAGGGTTGGAGTTAGGGATATATTTCGGGTTACAGATAGGGTTACTGGTAGGGTTAGGGATAGGGTAAGGGTTAGGATTGGGATTGTGGTTAGGGTTAATGATATATAGGTTTGTGGTTAGGGCTAGGGTTGTGGTTAGGGTTAGAGTAAGGGTTAGGGTAGCTGTAGGGTAAGGGTTAGGATTGGGGTTGTGGTCGGATTTAGTGATGTATAGGTTTGTGGTTTGGATAGGGACAGTAGGGTGAGGGATATTCTTGGTGTTAAGGTTAGGATATCGTGACTGTTGGTGATTGGGTTAGAGAATGGGACAGTCAGGATCAACATTTGACACAACTGAAAATACGACAACTCGAGTCAACATATTAAAAATATATCATAAAAATGACAGGAACAGTGCTCACTTTTCAAGTAAAGAGGCTTGCATCACACGGCAAAGTATCTAAATAACTAAACCATGTATCAAATCCACCACACAAGTGAACAGTCTAGTCCTATTTATCAGAACTGTTGGTGTTCCCGATTCACTCCAACCCCTGGAAAAAAAAGACCCGCGTGACACCATTAAGGTTGCATCCCGCAAAATGATTGTATTTCTGCATGCGAACTCATTGATGTTCTGTAATCCAAGGGATTTTTACAATAAAACATGCCATAATCAGGAGGGATCACAGAAACATTTTTATAAATCCCAAATTTTGGACTGGTAGTTTCTTTCACAAAAAGCCCAAATTGCGGGCCTGTTTGGAAAGACAATGAGAGCTGGGCAAACAGTTTTACTGTTTGGGATATATCTTTGGAAAAAGGCGAATAAAAACAAATCGTGGGTGAAACCCATAAAATTGAAACGAAAAGTGATCTACTGGCCATAATCTTGAATTTCCGGTGCAAAAACCGAAGACAAACCTCCTCTGAGAGTCAACAGACGGCACTATTTCGCTCAACCGTGTTTGGGTCCATTTCTGCCTAGTGATCTCAATCGAAAAAAAGCGACGTATCTGTATACTGAATTTTTATTATTGACGGTGCAAGGGAAACATATCAAGGGGCCGCACAGTCTGGCAACACTCGCCTCCTTATTTCATGGAAGAAAAAACATATAGTACAATTTCGCTTGCTTTCAACTGCAGAATCACTTGATATTTTCAAACAGAAATCCTCGCAAAAGACATGCATGTCCCACTTGTATTGGATTAATCTTCTTGCGTCACGCCAAATACAAGCACAAAACTGATCAAACAAAAGCAAATCAAACAAACAAACAATCCCTATAGTTATTTGAGTTTCAACAACAGAAAATGACAGAGAATCCACTGTATGTCGAATCAGTAATGATTTGGGTTTTATCCTAATCATGTCCCAAAAGCTGTATACAGCCTCTGTATCACGGCACACTCCATTCAGTTTGGTTTTTATTTCCAGGTAACCCACGTTAATTTTGGCGAGACCGAAACTTTACGTTGTCATTTATATCTAGAGCCTCACTGGCCTTCAAATTTATATCAGTATTCGAGTTACAAAAAGGGACAAGGGAAAAAAGTCACCTAAGTTACTTGGTCAAGAATATGTCTCTTTTCAAACTCAGATAGAACACCACCCAAATTTACCTGCCATTTTTCAAAACTTAAAGGAATCTACATTTAAGATCCTATCTCTGATTACTCCTTTTAGTTCTACACCAGGCAGGGTTTTAATCTCAAGGTTTATTGAATCTGCTCCTGTACCTTGCAATCAGGACATCTTTCTCTGGAAATGTGTATTTCTCTGCTATAGTGGGGGGTTTAGACTGGGCAGCAGTGTTGGGTACAATAAAACAGCATCGTCGGGTAGCCTCTGTAAACAGAGTCCTGACATACCCTGAGGAGAACAAACAATACAGTGATTTTGAATATGGAAATTGTTAATTACAACAGCTCTTCCTTGTAATTTTCATAAAGTGTCATTTGTTTGCCTACATGTATATGTATTTACACGGGCTTTTTAAGCCCTTACTTAGGCACACTTTACGGGGGGAAAATAAAAAGCTGTATTTCCTGAGATCTGTTGAAAGATAAATTTTTAAATCTCCAGTCTTACTTATCTAAATTCTTTTTCAAAAGCAAGGAATATGTCCTGTTGAGAGCATAAATGTACTTCCAGAAAAAGGAGATTTGAGGGGAAATTTTACAATCTACAAACCATGGGTTTTGTGAAATAAACTTGACAAATTAAAAAACCAAGCCCCTACCAAAGGAAGCTGCTTCTTTGATTGGTTTCACCGTAGCTTCCCCCGACTTAAACTTTAGCTTGCTGAGGTGAAACATGTGAGTGCCCTTGGATGTGGTAGCATGGCTTCTGTCACTATTCTCGTTGTAGTGATGGTCAGCAATGTGAAGCCTAACAAATACAAGTGTATGATTCTCAACAAAAGGAAAAATTTATAGAAGTAAATGTGGAATGGCCATATTGAAAGTAATTAAAGGGATGGCAAAAGATTGGTCCAGTTGGATAAATTTCCAGGAGAAGCAGAATGCTCAAAAACATTCAGACTAAGTAAATAACATAAGAGTCAATTTCAAAACTGAAGTAACACCTTAATTCTACTCACCTGCAAGTTATACCATTATATGAGTAGGCCTTCGTCTCGGGAGAAAATTGGTTTATGAGGCTGTGGAAGCTCTCCAGGGAGGACGTCTGCGCTGTGGAAGGCATTTTCCGAATGTCTTTCAGCAGTGAGGTACTCTCCAGGATTTGGTACAGCTGGGTAGTTTCCTCTGTCCCTATAAAACCTCGAACCTGATTTGTTAATATCATTTTGTTTCAATTAATCTTCATGACTCCTGTATTAAAGAACCATAAGGGAAAGCCTGAAAGTAAATTCTTTTTTACTACCTGGCTTCAACCATTTCTCCTTTCGCCTCTCAAGTCGGCCATGGTCACACTTATTATATAGAGCAGAATGCCGTCGGTGTACTCCAACGATGTGGTTACATAAAGAGGCCCACTTGGCCTCCCGGAGATCCTCCTCTGCATCAGTGGTGGAAGAGGCACACCAATAGACATGATTGCTTGTGGACCTCTTCCATTCGGCCACACCCTCAAACCCTTTCCTCTTTGATAACTTATCGACCTTCTTCTTGATCCCTTAATGAAAAATAAAAAATAAATGATACAAATTAAACTTCAGCGTGTTAAGGCTTACGTTTTTTTGGCCAAGTGAAATCACTTTTTTGCAAAAAGGAAAGTAATTGTTCCATTAGAAAATTATATCCAAGATAATGCAAAGATACTTTGGGCCTTTCAAATAATTTCTTGCCATAAATACTTTCCTATGTGTTTCTCAAGAAATCAGTTGAAATTCTGTAGTCTCGACAAATGGTTTGGAGGGTCATAAAAACAAATATTGATTTTGGGATATAACTTTAAATCTTTATCTTCCACTACCGGTACCTTTTGCTATATGCCAGACGTCATACATGTGCAGAATTGTTGGCTCATGTTCCCGCACATATTTGGCCAAAGACCGATGACGGTCAGTGACGAGCTTGCAGACAGTGGGGTCAGCTTCACGTAGGGTTGCCATTGTCCTTTTGAAGCCCTCCAGCTCCATGTGGTAGCTACTCTTGACTTCTTTGCACTAACAAATGAATACACAACAAATACATGTACTAAATGTTAGTAACAAACAGTCAATCTTAGGCTGTCAATCAAGGCGCAGCGGCAGCAGCAAATTGAAATAATCAACTTTCAAATTGACTATGTATACAGAATAAAGTTAATGAAATGAAAGCATCCTTTTGCTCGTACAAATTGTCGAGAACCATTTATCGAAAACCATCGTATGTACATCAACTCTACCTTTCTTTAGAAACAAAGACTCACCTGTACAAGCTGAATATCAACAATCTTGTTGGCGTTGAGTTCTATTGCAGTGTAGCTCCCATATTTAGCGGAGTGGCCTGGACTATCTGCCTGTCCATCCCCGCCGATGACTAGCGCTTGACTATCAGCTTTCAGACGAAGCTTTACTTCGGTGATGTGTTGTGTCCACACCGCTTCAACTGATGGCAAGAGGTGTCTCTTCTGGTGGGAGAAAAAAGTGCGCAGCGAAATACAAGCTGCCCCCATACAGGTCAACATGCGGAGAACCTTTGATGGGCTGGCACCAGCAAACAGGAAAGCTGCAGAGAGTAGCAGATTTCCAGCAGGCGTTGCACCCAGCCATGGCTGGGAACTCCAGGTCGTCCCCTTGGACTTGCAGGCCCCTCATCGCTGAAAAACAGAAACGAAAGTCCCCACAGTTCGTTTCACCAGACTGATCTTCCGTAAACCGCACTTGAAACACTTCCTGAAAAGTTGGAAGAGCTCCCCCTCGAACACAGTGTACTTTGGATGATCTTGAGAAAGAATATCCGGTGATATTGGAACGGTCCGTGGACTTCTCCCCCTTCTGTTTACAAAAGATCAATTGGCATTTGGGTAAACCAAGGTGATACCACGGTGAGTGTAGGAATGAAAAGTAGTTTCTACTCTGCGATTAGAGAAGGTTAATTTTAAATTTAAAAAACACTTCGCTTTGTTTCTGTTGTAACGTTATAAAATGAATTCTCATTTCATATACTGCATCTATCATACTTACTTTTTGAATGACCGGGTGCGATAAGGTTTTGAAGATGATGACGAAGATGATGATGAGGATGGTTCATAGTCGGAGGAATCATCACGCTCTTGTTCCTCTTCGTACTCCTCCTCTTCTAATTCTTCAACTTCATTGTCTTGTACAACCTCGACCTCTGCATCATCAAGCAGCTTCCATGGTATTCCAGTTTCGCTGACTTCGGGAACAGCTTGTATTCCGGCATCGGTATCTATCAGAAAAAAAAATTGTATAAATTTGTTGGTTATCATGAACTGTGGCGAAAACAAGAAAACCGAATAAGAAGAAAAAATGACATTTATAAATTAATATGATAACAAAAAAGACATTTCAAATGCATTTTGATACTTACGTATGTCACAACAAAGAATTTTCACTGGATCAGTCTGACAAGCAGCATCCACATTCTGTACATGTAAAAGAACAAAATGAAAGTTATTTTAAAAATATTTCCAGAGAGAAAAATTGAAAGGACAATACCCATTTGTTCCTCTTGAATGTTCAACAATAGTTGAAGGGAGCAAATGATTGTGATGGACTTACCGACACAACTGGAATCATGCTACTAGCACTCGCAGTACACTCTGGGTCTGGCACACTTTCTATGCAAAAGGTTCTATCTCCAGCCTTTTCCGACCTGGTTGCTCTCTCTTCTGGCTTGTTTCCGTGGAAACACATCCTCCATAACCTGATAGCAGTTTCCAATGAAAGAAAACAAATTAAATGAAATTAATCCTTGTTAAAATGAATAGGAGAAATAGTTCAGTAAAACAACAGTGTCATTTATAAACTACCACAGTTGTGCTTATATAGTGAAAAATACATTGAAAGGCAGAAGAAACAAAATCAGGTGCGGAAACCTTACGGCTAATGATATTGTTGCTTCTCATCTTCATGGCACACACACGAATGTCACGATCAGTAAGGCTCATGCTGATTGAAAAAGAACTGCACCTTGCATATTAGTGAGTGACCAGATAAATGTCAACAAGAAAGTGTTAACCGATTTTTGCAAAAGCACTCTTCCTCTTCTCTTCCAGTACCGGCTCACTTTTGTTGCACATTAGAAATATTGTGGGTACAGCATCGGGACGAAGCATTGCCTTGAACTTAATCCCAAACTGATGTTGTTGATCGTTGGCGTTTCGATCAAAACAAGAAGGCTCGAAGTGTGCGGAGCAGATCACTGAGTGCTCGTTTGGTCCGACCACTTGGCTTGGGTCAGCTTCACTTTCGCCGTCCAAATTCGTCAACATTTTGGGTCAGATGGAAAACGATGCAGACTTAAACCACCTTTGCAACACACTACCCGCCGCAACCAGCAACAATACAGGTCGGTGGCATTCTCAAAAAACTACGTTATTTTCGTGAAGGAGTGCGGCGAAATTCTCAAGAAACTTTACAAGAAGTGCGTGTGACGCTGCCGATCGAGCTGCCACGCATAACTGGGAAAGTTTGCCGATCTCCGGAGTTAACGTCACACATTCTTATGTTAATGAGGAGATAGGCGGGGCGTGTTGGTCACCCCTCAAACGGTTTTTTTTTTTATTGATATCAAGGCGGTGCAACCAAGGTAAAATGAGCAAAAAAATTGTTCAGGTAGAAACACTTTATCAATTCAAATAATAAAAAACACACTACAAAGACCCTCTAAAGCCGTGCATTTCCGACACAATCGAGCGCCAAGCTCAGGGCGGTTCCCCGGGTGAACCCGACTCTAGGGCGGTGGCGTGGTTGCTACGGCGCGGTGAATTGCCATCCTTGGAAAACCTTGTCAGAGAGGTTCGGATGTCCGGGGTTTCCTGCAGCCGAGCGGGCCGGGCGTCTCCGGCCTGCCGTCCATCGGCTCGCTGGCCCACCCAAGGCCTCTGAGAGGGCTTTGCCCCGGGACCGGTTGGGCCCAAAACGTGTGTATTTCAATGAGAGCCTTTTCGACCTTAACCCCCACTCCCTGGTTTGCCTATTTATAGGGAGGAGGGTGTTCTCGAGCTCATAGGGATAGGGTGGCAGGAAGGCGGGCCGGACTTGAAGGAGGAGACTGGGGAGGACTAGCGGCGGGAGGGCCCCCGGGCCGGGATGGGCGCCGGGGCCCCGTCGCTGGTGGGCCGGAGGTGTCCGGGACTCGGCGGTGCAGCGGGCGTAGCTGGAGGAAGGCCTGCCGGAACTGACCGTAGAGTGAACGAGCGCTTCTCCGGTGGCCTAGGATTGGGTGCTGGGCTGCATGTCTGACGCAGCAGCACCAAACTGACTTGAAATCCACGGTTAATAGTGTACCCCGCAGGAGGGCTCTCGAGGAGTACCGCCAGGGTGCCGAGTCGCCACGTCGGTCCCAATGCCATCGTGCGATCAGCTGTTCGGCAGGGATGAACTGGGGCCTCCAGTCCGAGGGAGGCATCTCGCAGCGGGCGGCGTCGGTCCCGCCGCGGGTGCCGGACGGGGAGCGTTACGTGGGAGCGGCGCGCGCTGAAGATTTCTTCCTGGGACTGCGTTGTCCGCGAAAGGGCGCATCTACGGTCTCGCTTCGACTCGGGCGCAAAACCCGACTCGGCCCCACCCGTGAACGCGTCGGTGAGGCACCCTAGCTCGCAAGAGCGTCTCTTGTTGGGGTCTATTTGGGCCAAAACGTGCGCCGAGTGGGCGCAGGACTCCCGAGCCGAGCAAGAAAGACACGGGCGGCCTCAACGGAGCGCGCCTGAAGGAGGCCAGGCATGCAGGTAGGCAGGGCATGCCAAAAGAGAGAAAGGGGACGCCAGGCCCCGCCAGCGGGGACCGAGTGCTGCCGGCCCCGTGGCAGATCTCCAAGGGGACCGCCGGAGAGGGAGAGGGAGCGGGCGCCCAGCGCCGAGAGAGAGAGAGAGAGAGAGAGAGAGAGAGAGAGAGAGAGAGAGAGAGAGAGAGAGAGAGAGAGAGAGAGAGAGAGAGAGAGAGAGAGAGAGCCTGCGCGGACGGGCTGCGGAGGGGGCCCCCTTCTTGGTAGCCGCCGAGGCGCCGGGTGGGCCCCCGATAGGCGAGAGAGAGGCAGAGGCAGAGGCCTATTGCGAACCCATCGACCTCAGGTCGGGCGAGAGGACCCACTCGATTTAAGCATATCACTAAGCGGAGGAAAAAGAAACTAACCAAGATTCCCCCAGTAGCGGCGAGCGAAGCGGGAAGAGCCCAGCGCCGAATCTCTGGGCCCCAGCGGGCCCAAGGGAACTGTGGCGTGAGGAAGTCCGGACTGGCTGTCGCGGCGGGGCCGAGGTACTTCTGATCGAGGCCCCCTGTCGTCCCGTGGCGGGTGTCAGGCCCCTGCGGGCGCCGTCCAGCCGGTGACTAGGGCTTCCGGGAGTCGGGTTGTTTTGTAGCGCAGCGCAAAGGCGGGTGGTAAACTCCATCCAAGGCTAAATACCGGCAGGAGACCGATAGAGCACAAGTACCGTGAGGGAAAGTTGAAAAGCACTCTGAAGAGAGAGTTCAAGAGTACGTGAAGCCGTCGAGAAGCAAGCGGGAGGGCTGCGCACATCGGGCCGGGGAGATTCAGCGCGGCCGGCGCGGTGTCCGCAGCACCCCCATAGCCGGGTCCGGGGGCGCCTCCGCGCCCGGCCGCGTGCACTTCTCCCGGGCGCGGCGCCCCCGACCGGCTGGGCATCTGGGCCCGCATAGGCCGGCCTGTTGGGGTTCCTCCGGCCACCCCGGTTTCCCCGACCGGGGGGGGGGCGGTCGGAGAGCCTAGAGACCGGCCGTGGTCGCGCCGGCCGTCCGGCCGAGGAAGGGACGACGGGCCGCGCCCGCCCGCGCGCCGCCGCCTCCCCGCAGCGGCCGCCGGGCCGGGCCTCCCGGCCTGCCGGAGGGCCCCGCCCGCCTCGACCGTCCCAGGTGGTGCCGGGCCGGCGGTCCCCGTCCGGGCCGGTGTCGGCCGCGCTGAGGCGCCCCGGGTCCGCGGGCGAATGTCGCAAGCCCTGCCGACCCGTCTTGAAACACGGATCAAGGAGTCTATCGGGCTCGCGAGTCTGGGGGCCGCCAGGTGAAGCCCCGAGGTGCAACGAGACCTTGGGGCCGAAATCACCTCAACCTATTCTCAATCCGCCAAGGAGTGTGTAACAACTCACCTGCCGAATCAACAAGCAATGAAACTGGATGGCGCTGAGCGTGCCGCCCACACCCAGCCGTCAGGGCAGAGAGCGAGTGGGACCACCGCCCTGGTGGTACGCCCCGGCGAGTAGGACGGCCGCCGCGGTGCGCGTCGAAGCGCCGGCCGCGAGGCCGCATGGAGCCACTGCGGGCGCAAATCTTGGTGGTAGTAGCAAATATTCGAGTGAGATCCTCGAGGGCCGAGTGGCGGAGAAGGGTTCCATGTGAACAGCAGTTGTACACGGGTCAGTCGATCCTAAGCCTTAGGGAAAATCCGCTCCGAGCGGAGACGGGCGCCCCCCTCCTCGCGGGGCTGGGGCCTTGGGGATCGGGTCAATATTTCTGAACCCGCAGGGTTCAGAAATATTGTCCGTCCTCCGTGGCGGTCTGAGCTGCGAAGCAAGCAAGCCTGCAGACGCCGGCTGGGGCCCCGGGAAGAGTTTTCTTTTCTTGGTAAGGGGCGGTATCCCTGGAATTGGCTTGTCCGGAGCTAGGGGCTGCGGCCCCGTAGAGCGCCGCGTCTCCGGCGGTGTCCGGCGAGCTCCAACCGGCCCTTGAAAATGCAGGGGAGTGCGTGGACCGTCGCCTCGGGTCGTATCCAAAACCGCAGCCGGTCTCCAAGGTGAACAGCCTCTGGTCGATAGAACAATGTAGGTAAGGGAAGTCGGCAAGCCGGATCCATAACTCAGAGAAGGATTGGCTCTGAGGGCTGGGTCGGTCGGGCCGGGGCTGGAAGCGGGTTGCGGCGCCCCATGTCCGCGCTATGTCCTAGCGGCAGCACTCTCCCCCCCGCCGGACCGCGGGGCCGTACGCGCGGGTAAACGGCGGGAGTAACTATGACTCTCTTAAGGTAGCCAAATGCCTCGTCATCTAATTAGTGACGCGCATGAATGGGTTAACGAGATTCCCACTGTCCCAATCTACTCTCTAGCGAAACTACAGCCAAGGGAACGGGCTTGGCAGAATCAGCGGGGAAAGAAGACCCTGTTGAATCTGACTCTAGTCTGACCTTGTGAAGAGACACAGGGGTGTAGGATAGGTGGGAGGGCCCCAGCCCGACGGTGAAATACCACTACTCTTGTCGTTTCTTTACTTAGCCGGTGGGGCGGGGAGTGGGCTATGGGGGAGTATGGGGGTGGCGAGTTGCCAGGTCGGTCCCAATGCCGTCGTGCGACGGGCCGTAGGGCGGGGAGGGACCAGGGCCTCCGGCCCGGGGCAGAGTCTCGCAGCGGGCGGCGCCCGTCCCGCCGTGGGTGCCAGACGGGCGGCGTTGCGTGGGCGCCCGCTGAAGATTTCTTCCTCGGACTTCGTGGTCCGCGAAAGGTCGGATCTCTGGCTCTCGAGAGCGTCTTTCGTCAGGGTCTGTTGGGCCCAAAACTTACCTATTTCAATGAGAGCATTTTGTACCTTAACCCCCACTCCCTGGTTTGCCTATTTATAGGGGGGAAGGTGGTTTCAAGCTCAGCTCCAGCTGCCAGAAATCATTACAGCCATATATTGTCCATACGATACGGCCATTTCCACACGGGGAGCCCAAGGCTCTGGAGCGATTCCCCCTCGGGTCTGGACAAGCCCGGCTCCGGAGCAGCGGGGACTGGTGGTGTGGCGCGGCGAATTGCAGTCCTGGGGAAAAAAACCGCCGCAGCCGCACGCCGTCCCCCTAAAGCCGTGCATTTCCGACACGCTTCCCCGGGCGAAAACGGCTCCAGGCCGGCGGGGCGGGTGGTGCGGTGCGGTAAATCGCCTTCCTCGGAAAACCTGGTCCGAGAAGTTCGGATGTCCAGGGTTGCCTGCGGAAAGCGGGCTGGGCGTCTCCGGCCTGCCGTCCATCGGCTCGCTGGCCCACCCAAGGCCTCTGAGAGGGCTTTGCGCCGGGACAGGTTGGGCCCGAAACGTGCGTATTTCAATGAGAGCATTTTGGACCTTAACCCCCACTCCCTGGTTTGCCTATTTATAGGGGGAGGGTAGTCTCGAGCTCAGCTCCAGCTGCCAGAAATCAGTACAGCCATATATTGTCCATACGATACGGCTATTCCTACACGGTGAAGCCCAAGCCTCCGGAGCGATTCCCCCTTGGGTCTGGACAAGCCCCGCTCCGGAGCGGCTGGACGAAAGTGGCGGCTCGCCGCCCAACCGGGAGGCCCTCCGGGCGCTCCGTCAATGGCGTTTTTCGGCGCGGCCGGCCGACCCTTCATGCCCAGAGGTGTCGTAAAGGCCGTTCCCGGGGGCGCGGTTCGGCCGGACCCCGGAACGGGAGGTGCGGTGGTGCGTGGCCGCAAGCCTTCAGGAGGGGCTGGAGTGGCAGCACGGCCCGCTGTGGAAGAGCGAGCGGGAGAGAGCGAGGGAGAGGGGAGCCAGGGCCCCTCGGAGAGCGGCGGGTTCTCCGCTGCCCCTGATCAGCAATATATGCGACGTCCGGATCGGCCCGGCAACTTCTGCGGAGCGGAGGGACCGGCCCGCCCCAGGGCAGGCCGCACCCGACCTCCGCCGGGTCCCGGCAGCCCAAGGCGCACTAACGTCTTGGTGGCGTCCCAGGCCCGGAGAGGCGGCAGCGGCCCCCCCCCCCGGCCGGAGCCTCGCGCGACCCCGCGGCGGGCGGCGCCCCGCGGTCGCGCCGAGCCGCAGCCCCAGCGGCGGCAGGCAGGATCCCCGACCGGGGATCTCCCAGACGGAGGGAGCTCAGCTCGGCCAGCCTCCCGGCTGGTCCAGCCGCCCCCTCCGGGATCGAGGCGAGAAGAGGCCGGCGCAATGGGGCCAAAGGGCGGCATTCCAGCGGCCGCCCGCGCGCCAGGGGAAGGAGAGGAAGTGCTGCCCCGGCCGGGCTGGAGGGGGCGAAGGACCGGCGGTGGGCGGCATTCCAGCGGAGGCCAGGCGGCGAGCGAGAGCAGAGAGGCGCAGGACTCCGGCGCCGCGGCCCGGCAGCCGCGGCGCGGCCGAGCAGTCCGGAGGGCCCGAGTTGGCGGGCCCCGGCCCCGAGGGGCTACCTGGTTGATCTCCAACGACGCGGCAGGCAGTCTGCGGGAAACCAAAGTCTTTCGGTTCCGGGGGAAATATGGTTGCAAAGCTGAAAGATAAAGGAATTGACGGAAGGGCACCACCAGGAGTGGAGCCTGCGGCTTAATTTGACACAACACGGAGAAACTCACCCGGCCCTGACACAGTTAGGATTGACAGATTGAGAGCTCTTTCTTGATAGTGTGGCTGGTGGTGCATAGCCGTTCTAAGTTGGTGGAATGATTTGTCTGCTTAATTGCGATAACGAACGAGACTCTTGCTTGCTAAATAGTCGCGCCGGCCGCCCCGCCGGGCGCGGACTTCTTAGAGGGACAAGTGACGTTCAGCCACGCGATATTGAGCAATAACAGGTCTGTGATGCCCTTAGATGTTCGGGGCCGCATGCGCGCTGCACTGAGGGGATCAGCGGGTAGCCGCCCTTGGCCGGAAGGTCTGGGCAATCCGTTGAACCTCATTCGTGCTTGGGATAGGGAGTTACAATTGTCTCCCTTGAACGAGGAATTCACAGTAAGCGCGAGTCATCAGCTCGCGTTGATTACGTCCCTGCCCTTTGTACACACCGCCCGTCGTTACTACCGATTGAATGGTTTAGTGAGATCCTCGGACGGGCCGCGGAGGGGTGCCTCCGGCGCCTCGCTCCTGCGCCCAGAAGAGGATCAAACTTGATCATTTAGAGGAAGTAAAAGTCGTAACAAGGTTTCTGTAGGTGAACCTGCGGAAGGATCATTACCGAGCAGAGAGAGCGTGCCCGGCCGGCCCCCTTCCGTCCACCGAGGCGGAGAGGGCCGGCCACTGTACTGTCTTCTGGGTGTAGGCGGGAGTGGCCCAAGCCGGGGTGCTCCCGAGGAGCCGCAATGACACTGGCTGCATGCGGCAACAAGGGGAGTGCCAAGAGACCGGGAGGTTGCGGCGCGGGTCCCCAGCTCTCCGGGGCGGATGATATGGGAAATCTGCGGGCAGGCGAAGGGGCACCGGCCGGCTGCGGTCTCCGCGCGGAGGGCCGAGTGGCTCCTCGGGGGAGTCCGCCGTGGCTTGGCAGGTCAGCGCTGAGTATCCGCCCCACCCACGAGCGCCGGTCGTCCCCCCCAGCCGAACAAGAAAGACACGGGAGGCCTCGAGGGAGCGCGCCGGAAGGAGGCCAGGCAGGCAGGGCAGGCCAAGAGAGAAAAAGGTGAGGCCAGGCCCAGCCAGCGGGGACCGAGTGCCGCCGGCCCCGTGGCAAATCTCGGAGTGGACCGCCGGAGAGAGAGAGAGAGAGAGGAGAGAGCCCGCGCTGACGGGCCGCGGAGGGGGCCCCCCTTCCTAGCAGCCTCCAAGGCGCCGGGTGGGTCCGGGAGGCGAGAGAGATAGAGACAAGGCCTATTGCGAACCCATCGACCTCAGGTCAGGCGAGAGGACCCACTCAATTTAAGCATATCACTAATCGGAGGAAAAGAAACTAACCAAGATTCCCCCAGTAGCGGCTAGCGAAGCGGGAAGGCCGGCGGCCAGGGCTTCCGGGAGTCGGGTTGTTTTGTAG
>NC_141787.1:6890387-6945387 GCF_054643075.1 Acanthaster planci
AGCTGGAGCTGAGCTCGAAACCACCCTCCCCCCTATAAATAGGCAAACCAGGGAGTGCGGGTTAAGGTCCAAAATGCTTTCATTGAAATACGCACGTTTTGGGCCCAACGTGTCCCGGCGCAAAGCCCTCTCAGAGGCCTTGGGTGGGCCGGCGAGCCGATGGACGGCAGGCCTGGAGGCACCCGGCCCGCTTTCCGCTAGCAACCCCGGACATCCGAACCTCTCGGACCAGGTTCTCCGAAGAAGGCGATTCACCGCACTGCACCACCCGCCCCGCCGGCCTTGAGCCGTTTTCGCCCGAGGAAGCGTGTCGGAAATGCACGGCTTTAGGGGGGCCGCGTGCGGCTGCGGCGGTTTTTTTTTCGCCAGGACGGCAATTGGCCGCGCCGCACCACCAGTCCCCGCTGCTCCGGAGCTGGGCTTGTCCAGACCTGATGGGGAATCGCTCTGGAGCCTTGGGCTCCACAGTGTGGTAATGGCCGTATCGTATGGACAATATATGGCTGTACTGATTTCTGGCAGCTGGAGCTGAGCTCAAGACCACCCTCCCCCTATAAATAGGCAAACCAGGGAGTGGGGGTTAAGGTCCAAAAATGTTCTCAATGAAATACGAGAGACGCTCTCGAAAGCCGGGGTGCCTTGCCGACGCGTTTGCAGGTGGGGACGAGTCGGTTTTTGCGCCCGAGTCGGTTCGAAACCGGAGATCCGACCTTTCGCGGACCAAGGAAGAAATCTTCAGCGGGAGCCCAGGCAACGCCGCCCGTCCGGCACCCACGGCGGGACCGGCGCCGCCCGCTGAGAGACTCTGTCCCCGGGCTGGAGGCCCCGGTCCCTCCCCGCCCAACGGCCCGTCGCAAGACGGCATTGGGACCGACTTGGCAACTCGCCACCCCGGCGCTACTCCCCCAGAGCCCTCCTGCGGGGTATACTGCCAACCCTGGACTTCAAATCAGTTCGGGGTAGCCCCCTCAGACTCGCGGCCCAGTAGCTCATACCGGGCCGCTGCACGAGCACCGGTTCGATCCGCCGTCAGTCCCAGCTGGCCCTCCTCCGGCTGCGCAGCTCCTCCTCCGCCGCCGGTCCACCGGGTCCGCTCCGCCTGAGGGCCGCCGGGCAAGCGCCGGTTCACTCTGCCGTCAGTCCCGGGTCCTCCTCCTCCTCTTTGTCCGGCCCGCCCGAAGGCCTCCAGCCGGCCGGCCCTCCACAACCCGCCCGCCACCCCAACCTGCCGCCCCCGCCTATCTGCTGCCACGCAAGTGGCACCGCCACTCTCCCGGCAGCCGCCTCTCGCCGCCGCCGCCCATCCTCCAACCCAGCCCGCCAGGATCTTTCCGTCTGCGGCGCGGGCAAATCCCGCGGAAGAAGGACCTAGGCTTGCCGACTTCCCTTACCTACATTGTTCTATTGACCAGAGGCTGTTCACCTTGGAGACCGGCTGCGGTTATGGGTACGACCCCGCATTTTCAAGGGCCGGCGGGATCCCGCCTCGGCCGGTCCCTGGCCGGCCTCCACTCTCGTTGCACCTTGGGGCTTCACCTGGCGGCCCCCCGACTCGCGAGCCCGATAGACTCCTTGATCTGTGTTTCAAGACGGGTCGGCAGGGCTTGCGACATTCGCCCTCTGGCTTGGTCCTGCCACGGGACGGAGGGGGCCTCGATGAGAGGGACCTCGGCACCGCCGCGACCGCCATACCGGACTTCCTCACGCCACAGTTCCCTTGGGCCCGCTGGGGGCCCAGGGATTCGGCGCTGGGCTCTTCCCGCTTCGCTAGCCGCTACCGGGGGAATCCTGGTTAGTTTCTTTTCCTTCGCTTAGTGATATGCTTAAATCGAGCGGGTCCTCTTGCCCGACCTGAGGTCGATGGGTTGGCAATAGGCCTCGTCTCTATCTCTCTGGCCTCTCGGGGCCCACCCGGCGCCTCGGAGGCTGCCAGGAAGGGGGCACCCCTCCACGGCCCGTCCGTGCGGGCTCTCTTCTCTCTCTCTCTCTCGGCGCTGGGCGCCCGCTCCCTCTCCGGCGGTCAACTCGGAGATCTGCCATGGGGCCGGTGGCACTCGGTCCCCGCTGGCTGGGCCTGGCCTTCCCTTTTTCTCTCTTGGCCTGCCCTGCCTGCCTGGCCTCCTTCGGGCGCGCTCCCTCGAGGCCTCCCGTGTCTTTTTTGTTCGGCTCGGGGGACGACCGGTGCCCGTGGGTGGGGCAGATACTCAGTGCCGACCTACCACACCATGGGGGACTCCCCCGGGGGCAACTCGGCCCTCCGCGGGGAGACTGCGCCCGGCCGGTTCCCCTTCGCCTGCGCGCATATTTCCCATATCATCCTCCCCGGAGAGCGGGGCACCCGCGACGCAACTTCCAGTCTCTTGGCACACCCCTTGTTGCCGCCTGCAGCCAGTGTCTTCGCGGTTCCTCGGGCTCTGGAGCACCCCGGCTTGGGCCACTCCCGCCTACACCTGGGAGACAGTACGGTGGCCGGCCCTCCCCGCCTCGGCAATCTTTTAGGCAGGATCAACCAGGTAGCCCCTCGGGGCCGGGGCCCGCCAACTCGGGCCCTCCGGACTGTTCGGCCGCGCCGTGGCTGCTGGGCCACGGCACCGGAGTCCTGCGCCTCTCTGCTCTCGCTCGCCGCCCGGCCACCGCTGGAATGCCGCCCGCCGCCGGTCCTTCGCCCTCTCCAGCCCGGCCTTGGCGGCACTTCCTCTCCTTCCCCGAGCGCGCGGGTAACCGCTGGAATGCCACCCTTTGGCCCCATTGCGCCGGCCTCCTCTCGCCTCGATCCCGGAGGGGGCGGCCAGACCAGCCGGGAGGCTGGCCGAGCTGAGCTCCCTCCGTCTGGGAGATCCCCGGTCGGGGATCCTGTCTGCCGCCGCAAGGGCTACGGCTTGGCGCGACCGCGGGGCGCCGCCCGCCCGGCGGGCGTGCCGCGGGGTTGCGCGAGGCCCCGGCCTGGCGGGGCGCTGCCGGCTCTCCGGGCCTGGGACGCCACCGCGACGTCAGTGCGCCTTGGGCTGCCGGGACCCGGCGGAGGTCGGGTGCGGCCCGCCCCAGGGCGGACCGGTCCCACCGCTCCGCGGAAGTTGCCGGGCCTATCCGGACGTTGCATATATTGCTGATCAGGGGCAGCGGAGAACCCGCCGCTCTCCGAGGGTCCCTGGCTCCCCTCTCCCTCACTCTCTCCCGCTTGCTCTTCCGCAGCGGGCCGTGCTGCCGCTCCAGCCCCTCCTGAAGGCTTGTGGCCACGCACCACCGCACCTCCCGTCCCGGGGTCCGGCCGAACTGCGCCCCCGGGAACGGCCTTTCCGACACCTCTGGGCATGAAGGGTCGGCCGGCCGCGCCGAAAAACGCCGCTGACGGAGCGCCCGGAGGGCCTCCCGGCGGGGCGGCGGGCCGCCACTTTTTTCCGAACCTACCGTCCCGGGGCTCTCCAGTAGGGCCAGCCGCGGCCCGGGAACGACCTATCCGACACCTCTTGGCAAGGCCTGGTGGGCCGGCCGACGCTCTCCTGGGCTGAAGGCGTCGGCCGGCCGCGCCAAAAACGCCATTGACGGAGCGCCCGGAGGGCCTCCCGGCGGGGCGGCGAGCCGCCACATTTGTCCAGCCGCTCCGGAGCGGGGCTTGTCCAGACCCCAGGGGGAATCGCTCCGGAGGCTTGGGCTTCACAGTGTAGGAATAGCCGTATCGTATGGACAATATATTGCTGTACTGATTTCTGGCAGCTGGAGCTGAGCTCGAGACAACCCTCCCCCCTATAAATAGGCAAACCAGGGAGTGGGGGTTAAGGTCCAAAATGCTCTCATTGAAATACGCACGTTTCGGGCCCAACCTGTCCCGGCGCAAAGCCCTCTCAGAGGCCTTGGGTGGGCCAGCGAGCCGATGGACGGCAGGCCGGAGACGCCCGGCCCGCTTTCCGAGGGCAACCCCGGACATCCGAACCTCTCGGACCAGGTTTTCCGAGGAAGGCGATTCACCGCGCTGCACCACCCGCCCCGCCGGCCTGGAGCTGTTTTCGCCCGGGGACACGTGTCGGAAATGCACAGCTTAAGGGGGGTGGCGTGCGGCTGCGGCGGTTTTTTTCCCCAAGACTGCCATTCGCCGCGCCACACCACCAGTCCCCGCTGTTTCGGAGCCGGGCTTGTCCAGAGCCTTGGGCTCCACCGTGTGGAAATGGCCGTATCGTATTGACAATATATGGCTGTAATGATTTCTGGCAGCTGGAGCTGAGCTTGAGACCACCTTCCCCCCTATAAATACTCAAACCAGGGAGTGGGGGTTAAGGTCCAAAATGCTCTCATTGAAATAGGCACGTTTTGGGCCCAACAGACCCTGACGAGAGACGCTCTCTAGAGCCGGAGATCCGACCTTTCGCGGACCACGAAGTCCGAGGAAGAAATCTTCAGCGGGCGCCCACGCAACGCCGCCCGTCCGGCACCCACGGCGGGACGGGCGCCGCCCGCTGCAAGACTCTGTCCCCGGGCCGGAGGCCTGGGTCCCTCCCCGCCCGACGGCCCGTCGCACGACGGCATTTGGACCGACCTGGCAACTCGCCACCCCGGCGCTACTCCCCCAGAGCCCTCCTGCGGGGTATACTGCCAACCCTGGAATTCAAGTCAGTTTGGGGCGGCCCCCTCAGACCAGCCGCCCAGCAGCTCATACCAGGCCGCCGGGCGAGCGCCGGTTCACTCCGCCGTCAGTCCTGGCGGGCCCTACTCCGACTGCGCCCGCTTCTCCTCCGCCGCCAGGCCTCCCCGGTTTACTCCTCCTCAGGGTCCGGCCCGCCCGAAGGCCGCCGGCTGGCCGGCCGGCCCTCCTCGCTATGAACACTTGGCTGCCACAAGCCAGTTATCCCTGTGGTAACTTTTCTGACACCTCTTGCTTCAAACTCCGAAGCTCAAAAGGATCAATAGGCCACGCTTTGACGGTCCGTATTCATACTGAAAATCAAAATCAAACGAGCTTTTGCCCTTTTGCTCCGCGAGGGGTTTTCTGTTCTCGCTGAGCTCGCCTTAGGACACTTGCGTTACCCTTTGACAGATGTACCTCCCCAGTCAAACTCCCCGCCTGACGCTGTCGCCAGAGCGGGTGGCGGCCGGCGGAGCCCTGAGGCGGCCGGCCGCGTTGCGCCAATAGACTGGGCCCGCGCGGGGCCCGCTCCCCGCCCCACCGGCTAAGTAAAGAAACGACGAGAGTAGTGGTATTTCACCGTCGGGCCAGGGCCCTCCCACCTATCGTACACCCCCGTGTTTCTTCACAAGGTCAGACTAGAGTCAGATTTAACAGGGTCTTCCTTCTCCGCTGATTCTGCCAAGCCGGTTCCCTTGGCTGTAGTTTCGCTAGAGAGTAGATAGGGACAGTGGGAATCTCGTTAATCCATTCATGCGCGTCACTAATTGGATGACGAGGCATTTGGCTACCTTAAGAGAGTCATAGTAAATCCCGCCGTTTATCCGCGCTTCACCTGGCTGCCCCCAGACTTGCGAGCCCGATAGACTCCTTGATCCGTGTTTCAAGACGGGCCGGCAGGGCTCGCGACATTCGCCCGCGGACCCGGGGCGCCTCAGCGCGGCCGACACCGGCCCGGACGGGGACCGCCGGCCCGGCGCCACCTGGGACGGTCGAGGCGGGCGGGGCCCTCCGGCAGGCTGGGAAGCCCGGCCCGCGGCCGCTGTGGGGAGGCGGCGGCGCACGGGCGGGCGTCGACCGTCGTCCCTTCCTCGGCGCGACCACGGCCGGTCTCTAGGCTCTCCGACCGCCCCCCCCGGTCTGGGGAACCGGGGTGCCGGTATTTAGCCTTGGATGGAGTTTACCACCCGCCTTTGGGCTGCGCTACAAAACAACCCGACTCCCGGAAGCCCTAGTCACCGGCCGGACGGCGCCCACAGGGGCCTGACACTCGCCACAGGACGGAGGGGGCCTCGATCAGAAGTACCTCGGCCCCGCCACGACAGCCGGACCGGACTTCCTCACGGCACAGTTCCCGCAGGCCCGCTGGGGGCCCGGAGACTCGGCGCTGGGCTCTTCCCGCTTCGCTCGCCGCTACTGGGGGAATCTTGGTTAGTTTCTTTTCCTCCGCTAAAGATATGCTTGAATCGAGTGGGTCCTCTCGCCCGACCTGACGTCGATGGGTTCGCAACAGGCCTCTGCCTCTGCCTCTCTCTCGCCTATCGGGGGCCCACCTGGCGCCTCGGCGGCTGCCAGAAAGGGGGCCCCCTCCGCAGCCCGTCCGCGCAGGCTCTCTTCTCTCTCTCTCTCTCTCTCGGCGCTGGGCGCCCGTTCCCTCTCCGCCGGTCCACTCGGAGATCTGCAACGGGGCCGGCAGCACTCGGTCCCCGCTGGCGGGGCCTGGCGTCCCCTTTTTCCCTTTTGGCATGCCCTGCCTGCCTGCATGCCTGGCCTTCTTCTGGCGCGCTCCGTTGAGGCCGCCCGTGTCTTTCTTGTTTGGCTCGGGAGTCCCGTGCCCACTCGGCACACGTTTTGGCCCCAACAGACCCCGACGAGAGACGCTCTTGCGAGCTAGGGTGCCTCGCCGACGCGTTCACGGGTGGGGCCGAGTCGGGTTTTGCGCCCGAGTCGAAGCGAGACCGTAGATGCGCCCTTTCGCGGACAACGCAGTCCCAGGAAGAAATCTTCAGCGCGCGCCGCTCCCCCGTAACGCTCCCCGTCCGGCACCCGCGGCGGGACCGACGCCGCCCGCTGCGAGATGCCGCCCTCGGGCTGGAGGCCCCAGTTCATCCCTGCCAAACAGCTGATCGCGCGATGGCATTGGGACCGATGTGGCGACTCGGCACCCTGGCGGTACTCCTCGAGAGCCCTCCTGCGGGGTACACTATTAACCGTGGATTTCAAGTCAGTTTGGTGCTGCTGCGTCAGACATGCAGCCCAGCACCCAATCCTCGGCCACCGGGGAAGCGCTCGTTCACTCTACCGTCAGTTCCGGCAGGCCTTCCTCCAGCTACGCCCGCTGCACCGCCGAGTCCTGGACACCTCCGGCCCACCATCGACGGGGCCCCGGCGCCCGTCCCGGCCCGGGGGCCCTCCCGCCGCTGGTCCTCCCCGGTCTCCTCCTCCAAGACCGGTCCGCCCTAGGGCCACTGGGCGCCGGCTGGCCTCCTGCGCTCGACCTCCTCCCCCTGCTGCTGGACCCCACTACCCCTGCCTCCATGCCACCCTATTCCTATGAGCTCGAGAACACCCTCCTCCCTATAAATAGGCAAACTTACTCACTCACTCGCCATGCATTCACGTTAGTTTCATAATCGCATAGTGCATGTAATCGTTTTGTACACGTTTTGTTAATTTTGGTTGTTTATTCTGTTGATCTTAAAGCTAGAAACACTGTACAGAAATAGTAGCCTACTTTGATATTTGTACATTTTGATAGGCTAATGACGGGGCAGGGTTGAAATCGGTTAACACTTTCTTGTTGACATTAATCTGGTCACTCACTAATATGCTTTTCAATCAGCATGAGCCTTACTGATCGTGACATTCATGTGTGTGCCATGAAGATGAGAAGCAACAATATCATTAGCCGTAAGGTTTCCGCACCTGATTTTGTTTCTTCTGCCTTTCAATATATTTTCACTATATAAGCACAACTGTGGTAGTTTATAAATGACGCTGTTGTTTTACTGATCTATTTCTCCTATTCATTTTAACAAGGATTAATTTCATTTAATTTGTTTTCTTTCATTGGAAACTGCTATCAGGTTTTGGAGGATGTGCTTCCACGGAAACAAGCCAGAAGAGAGAGCAACCAGGTCGGAAAGGTTGGAGATAGAACCTTGTGCATAGAAAGTGTGCCAGACCCAGAGTGTACTGCGAGTGCTAGTAGCATGATTCCAGTTGTGTCGGTAAGTCCATCACAATCACTTCCTCCCTTCAACTATTGTTGAACATTCAAGAGGAACAAAATGGGTATTGTTCTTTCAATTGTTCTCTCTAGAAAATTTTTTTAAAATAACTTTCATTTTGTTCTTTTACATGTACAGAATGTGGATGCTGCTTGTCAGACTGATCCAGTGAAAATTCTTTGTTGCGATATACGTAAGTATCAAAATGTATTTGAAATGTCTATTTTTGTTATCATATTTATTTATAAATGACATTTTTTCTTCTTATTCGGTTTTATTGTTCTCGTCACAGTTCATGATAAACAACAAATTTATACATTTTTTTTCTGATAGATACCGATGCCGGAATACAAGCTGTTCCCGAAGTCAGCGAAACTGGAATACAATGCCAGCTGCTTGATGATGCAGAAGTTGAAGAATTAGAAGAGGAAGAGTTAGAAGAGGAACAAGAGCGTGATGAGTCCTCCAACTATGAACCATCCTCATCATCATCTTTGTCATCATCTTCAGAACCTTGTCGCACCCGGTCATTCAAAACGTAAGTACGATAGATGCAGTATATGAAACCAGAATTTATTTTATAAGGTTATAACAGAAACAAAGGGAAATGTTTTTTTAAATTTAAAATTAACCTTCTCTCATCGCAGAGTAGAAACTACTTTTCCTTCCTACACTCACCGTGGTATCACCTTGGTTTATCCAAATGCCATTGATCTTTTGTAAACAGAAGGGAAAGAAGTCCACAGACCGTTCCAATATCAACGGATGTTCTTCCTCAAGTTCATCCAAAGTACACTGTTCGAGGGGGAGCTCTTCCAACTTTTTAGGGAGTGTTTCAAGTGCGGTTCACGGAAGATCAGTCTGATGAAACGAACTGTATGGACTTTTGTTTCTGTTTTTCAGCGATGAGGGGCCTGCAAGTCCAAGGGGACGACCTGGAGTTCCCAGCCATGGCTGGGTGCAACACCTGCAGGAAATCTGCTACTATCTGCAGCTTTCCTGTTTGCTGGTGCCAGCCCATCAAAGGTTCTCCGCATGTTGACCTGTATGGGGGCAGCTTGTATTTCGCTGCGCACTTTTTTCTCCCACCAGAAGAGACACCTCTTGCCATCAGTTGAAGCCGTGTGGACACAACACATCACCGAAGTAAAGCTTCGTCTGAAAGCTGATAGTCAAACGCTAGTCATCGGCGGGGATGGACGTGCAGATAGTCTAGGCCACTCCGCTAAATATGGGAGCTACTCTGCAATAGAACTCAACGCCAACAAGATTGTTGATATTAAGCTTGTACAGGTGAGTCTTTGTTTCTAAAGAAAGGTAGAGTTGATGTACATGCGATGGTTTTCGATAAATGGTTCTCGACAATTTGTACAAGCAAAAGGATGCATTCATTTCATTAACTTTATTCTGAATATAAAGTCATTTTGAAAGTTGCTTATTTCAATTTGCTGCTGCCGCTGCGCCTTGATTGATAGACTGTTACTAACATTTAGCACATGTATTTGTTATGTATTCATTTGTTAGTGCAAAGAAGTCAAGAGTAGCTACCACATGGAGCTGGAGGACTTCAAAAGGACAATGGCAACCCTACGTGAAGCTGACCTCACTGTCTGCAAGCTCGTCACTGACCGTCATCGGTCTTCGGCCAAATATGTGCGGGAACATGAGCCAACAAATCTACACATGTATGACGTCTGGCATATAGCAAAAAGGTACCGGTAGTTGAAGATAAAGATTTAAAATTATATCCCAAAATCAATGTTTGTTTTTATGACCCTCATAACCATTTGTCGAGACTACAGAATTTTAACTGATTTCTTGAGAAACACATAGGAAAATATTTATGGCAAGAAATCATTTGAAAGGCCCAAAGTATCTTTGCATTATCTTGGATATAATTTTCTAATGGAACAGTTACTTTCCTTTTTGCAAAAAAAGTGATTTCACTTGGCCAAAAAAAGAAAGCCCTAACACGCTGAAGTTTAATTTGTATCATTTATTTTTCTATTTTTCATCAAGGGATCAAGAAGAAGGTCGATAAGTTATCAAAGAGGAAAGGGTTTGAGGGTGTGGCCGAATGGAAGAGGTCCATAAACAATCCTGTCTATTGGTGTGCCTCTTCCACCACTGATGCAGAGGACGATCTCCGGGAGGCCAAGTGGGCCTCTTTATGTAACCATATCGTTGGAGTACACCAAGGGCACTCTGCTCTATATACTAAGTGTGACCAAGGCCGACTTGGGAGGCAAAAGATGAAATGGTTGAAGCCAGGTATTAAAAAAAGAATTTACTTTCAGGCTTTCCCTTATGGTTCTGTAATATAGGAGTCATGAAGATTAATTGAAACAAAATGATATTAACGAATCAGGTTCGTGGCTTTATAGGGACAGAGGAAACTACCAAGCTGTACCAAATCCTGGAGAGTACCTCAATGCCGAAAGACATTCGGAAAATGTCTTCCACAGCGCAGACGTCCTCCCTGGAGAGCTTCCCCAGCCTCATAAACCAATTTTCTCCCGAGATGAAGGCCTACTCATATGATGGTATAACTTGCAGGTGAATAGAATTAAGGTGTTACTTCAGTTTTGAAATTGACTATTATGTTATTTACTTAGTCTAAATGCTTTGGAGCATTTTGCTTCTCCTGGAAATGTATCCAACTGGACCAATCTTTTGCCATCCCTTTATTTACTTTCAATATGGCCATTCCACATTTACTTCTATAAATTATTCCTTTTGTTGAAAATAATACACTTGTTGTATTTGTTAGGCTTCACATTGCTGGCCATCACTACAACGAGAATAGTGACAGAAGCCATGTTACCACATCCAAGGGCACTCACATGTTTCACCTCAGCAAGCCAAAGTTTAAGCCGGGGGAAGCTACGGTGAAACAAATCCAAGAAGCAGCTTCCTTTGGTAGGGGTCTTGCTTTTTTAATTTGTCAAGTTTATTCCACAAAACCCATGGTTTGTAGATTGT
Source organism: Acanthaster planci (assembly GCF_054643075.1). NCBI lineage: Eukaryota > Metazoa > Echinodermata > Asteroidea > Valvatida > Acanthasteridae > Acanthaster > Acanthaster planci. The sequence continues at coordinate 6,901,218 of NC_141787.1, forward strand.
AAAATTTCCCCTCAAATCTCCTTTTTTCCGGAAGTACATTTATGCTCTCAACATGACATATTCCTTGCCATTGAAACAGAATTTAGATAAATAAGACTGGAGATTTAAAATTGTATCTTTCAACAGATTTCAGGAAATACAACTTTTTATTTTTCCCCCGTAAAGTGTGACTAAGTAAAGGCTTAAAAAGCCCATGTTAATACATATACGTGTAGGCAAACAAAGGACACTTTTTGAAAATTCCAAAGAAGAGCTGTTGTAATTAAGAATTTCCATATTCAAAATCACTGTATTGTTTGTTCTCCTCAGGGTACGTCAGGACTCTGTTTAAAGAGGCTATCCGACGATGCTGTTTGTTGTACCCAGCACTGCTGGTCAGTCTAAACCCCCCCCCACTATGGCAGAGAAATACAGGTTTCCAGAGAAAGATGTTCTGATTGCAAGGTACAGGAGCAGATACAATAAACTTTGAGATTAAAACCCTGCCTGGTGTAGAACTAAAAGGAGTGATCAGAGATAGGATCTTAAACGTAGATTCCTTTAAGTTTTGAGAAATGGCATGTAAATTTGGGTGGTGTTCCATTTGAGTTTGAAAAGAGACATATTCTTGACCAAGTAACTTGGGTGACTTTTTTTCCCTTGTCCCTTTTTGTAACTCGAATACTGATATAAATTTGAAGGCCAGTGAGGCTCTAGATATAAATGACAACTTAAAGTTTCGGTCTCACCAAAATTAAATGTAACTTGGGTTACCTGGAAATGAAAACCCAAATGAATGGAGTGCGCCGTGATACAGAGGCTGTCTACAGCTTTTGGAACGTGATAAGGGTAAAACCCAAATCATTACTGATTCGACATCCAGTGGATTCTCTGTCATTTCAAATAATTAAAGGGATTGTTTGTTTTGCTTTTGTGCTTGTATTTGGGGGAGCAGATCTGTTGGCGTGACGCAAGAAGGTTAACCCAATACAAGTGGGACATGCATGTCTTTTGTGAGGATTTCTGTTTGAAAATATTAAGTGATTCTTCAGTTGAAAGCAAGCAAAATTGTACTATATGTTTTTTCTTCAATGAAATAAGGAGGCGAGTGTTGCCAGACTGTGCGGCCCATTGATATGTTTCCCTTGCACCGTCAATAATAAAAATTCACTATACAGATACGACGCGTTTTTTTCGATTGAGATCACTAGGCAGAAATGGACCCAAACACGGTTGAGCGAAATAGTGCCGTCTGTTGACTCTCGGAGGAGGTTTGTCTTCGGTTTTTGCACCGGAAATTCAAGATTATGGCCAGTAGATCACTTTTTGTTTCAATTTTATGGGTTTCACCCACGATTTGTTTTTATTCGCCTTTTTCCAAAGATATATCCAAAACAGTAAAACTGTTTGCCTAGCTCTCATTGTCTTTCCAAACAGGCCCGCAATTTCGGGCTTTTTGTGAAAGAAACTACCAGTCCAAAATTTGGGATTTATAAAAATGTTTCTGTGATCCCTCCTGATTATGGCATGTTTTATTGTAAAAATCCCTTGGATTACAGAGCATCAAGGAGTTCGCACGCAAAAATACAATCATTTCGCGGGATGCAACCTTAACGGTATCACGCAGGCCCTTTTTCCAGGGGTTGCAGTGAATCGGGAACACCAACAGTTCTGATAAATAGGAAAATAGACTGTTCACTTGTGTGGTGGATTTGATACATGGTTTAGTTATTTAGATACTTTGCCGTGAGATGCAAGCCTCTTTACTTGAAAAATGAGCACTGTTCCTGTCATTTTTATGATATATTTTTAATATGTTGACTCGAGTTGTCGTATTTTCAGTTGTGTAAAATGTTGATCCTGACTGTCCCATTCTCTAACCCAATCACCAACACTCACGATATCCTAACCTTAACACCAAGAATATCCCTCACCCTACTGTCCCTAACCATAACCACAAACCTATATATCCTTAACCCTAACCACCAACCTATATATCACTAAATCCGACCAGAACCCCAATCCTTACCCTTACCCTCCAGATACCCTAACCCTAACCCTTACTCTAACCCTAACCACAACCCCAGCCCTAACCACAAACCTATATATCACTGACCCTAACCACAATCCCAATCCTAACCCTTACCCTACCGGTAACCCTATCTGTAACCCGAAATGTATCCCTAACTCCAACCCTATTATCCAACCCCTAAGCATAACCATAACAACAAACCTATATATCACAAAATCTAACCCTAACCACAATCCCAATCTCAACCCTTACAGAACTCCTAACCCTTACTCTAATCCTAACCCTAACCCTAACCACAAACCTGACCCTAACACTTACCCTAACCCTAACCACAAACCTATATATCACTACATCTAACCCTTACCACAACCCCAATCCTTACCCTTACCCTACCCCTAACCCTTACTCTAACCCTAACCCTAGCCCTAACCACAAACCTATATATATCAAACCCTAGCCACAACCCCAACCCTAACCCTTACATTATCCCTAACCCTAACCCTATCTGTAACTCTATCCCTAGCCCCAACCCTATTATACTACCCCTAACCTTAACCCTTAACCCTAACCTTAACAGACCCCGACGAAAAGCGCTCTTGCAAGCTAGGGTGCCTCACCGACGCGTTCAAGGGTGGGGCCGAGTCGGTTTTTGCGCCCGAGCCAGAGCGTAACTGGAGATGTGACCTTTCGCGGAACACGAAGTCCGAGGAGGAAATCTTCAGCCGGCGCCCACGTAACGCTACCCGTCCGGCACCCACAGCGGGAGCGACGCCGCCAGCTGCCAGATGCCGCCCTCGTGCTGGAAGCCATGGTTCATCCGTGCCAAACAGCTGATCGCACAATTGCATTGGGACCGACTTGGCAACTCCCCGAGAGCCTTCCTGCGGGGTACACTATTAACCGTGGATTTCAAAGTAGTTTGGGGCGGTCGCGTCAGATATGCAGCCCAGCAGCCAATCTTCGGACACCGGGGAAGCTTTCGTTCACTCCCCGGTCCTCCCCGGTCTCCTCCTCCAAGTGCGGTCCGCCCCAGGGCCAACGGGCGGCGCTGGCCGGCCCTCCGCGCTCGACCTCCTCTCCCCGCTCCTGGATCCCACCACCCCTGCCTCCCCGCGTGGCGGCGCCCCTCTCCCAGAAGCAGCTCCCGCGGCGGCGACGCTGCCTCCTCCGCGGCACGTCGTCCGACCCGGCCCGCCGGGATCGGCCCGTCTGCGGCGCGGGCAAATCCCTTGGATCGAAAGGTTTAGTTTCAGCAGATCGCAGCGAAGCGGCTGCTCTACTGGGCACGACACCCCGATCCATACCCAAGTCGTCTGCAAGTGATCTGGCGTCCCTCTCGAGAAGGCGGTTTCGCCGGAGCTCCCAGCCCCCGGGCAGGGACTTCGGCGGAGTCGGCGGCGTTGGCCCGGCCCTCCAATGCAAGAGCGGGTGGGCGCTGATGCGGGCCGCTCTCGGGCGGGACGCCGCGCACCGGCAGAGATTTCGACTTAGAGGAATTCGGCCGTAATCTGTCGGGTTGTAGACTTGCACCACCGGCCTCTCCATCGAGCGCCTGAACCAGGGGTCCGAGTCTGCGGTTCCTCTCGTATGTGGCTGTACTGATTTCTTGCAGCTAGAGCTGAGCTTGAGACCACCTTCCCACTTCAGGGAGTGGGGTTAAGGTCCAAAATGCTCCCATTGAAATACACACATTTTGGGCCCAACAGACCCCGACGAGAGACGCCCTCGAGAGCCGGGGTGCGTCGCCGACGCGTTCGCAGGTGGGGACGAGTCGGTTTTCGCGCCCAAGTCGGGTCGAAACCGGTGATCAAATCTTTTGCGGAACACGAAGTCCGAGGAACAAATCTTCAGCGGGCTCCCGCGCAACGCCGCCCGTCCGGCACCCACGGCGGGACCGGCGCCGCCCGGTAACCCTATCTGTAACCCGAAATATATCCCTAACTCCAACCCTATTATCCAACCCCTAAGCATAACCATAACAACAAACCTATATATCACAAAATCTAACCCTTACCCCAATCCCAATCTCAACCCTTACAGAACTCCTAACCCTAACCCTTACTCTAATCCTAACCCTAACCCTAACCACAAACCTGACCCTAACACTCACCCTAACCCTAACCACAAACCTATATATCACTACATCTAACCCTTACCACAACCCCAATCCTTACCCTTACCCTACCCCTAACCCTTACTCTAACCCTAACCCTAGCCCTAACCACAAACCTATATATATCAAACCCTAGCCACAACCCCAACCCTAACCCTTACATTATCCCTAACCCTAACCCTATCTGTAACTCTATCCCTAGCCCCAACCCTATTATACTACCCCTAACCTTAACCCTTAACCCTAACCTTAACAGACCCCGACGAAAAGCGCTCTTGCAAGCTAGGGTGCCTCACCGACGCGTTCAAGGGTGGGGCCGAGTCGGTTTTTGCGCCCGAGCCAGAGCGTAACTGGAGATGTGACCTTTCGCGGAACACGAAGTCCGAGGAGGAAATCTTCAGCCGGCGCCCACGTAACGCTACCCGTCCGGCACCCACAGCGGGAGCGACGCCGCCAGCTGCCAGATGCCGCCCTCGTGCTGGAAGCCATGGTTCATCCGTGCCAAACAGCTGATCGCACAATTGCATTGGGACCGACTTGGCAACTCCCCGAGAGCCTTCCTGCGGGGTACACTATTAACCGTGGATTTCAAAGTAGTTTGGGGCGGTCGCGTCAGATATGCAGCCCAGCAGCCAATCTTCGGACACCGGGGAAGCTTTCGTTCACTCCCCGGTCCTCCCCGGTCTCCTCCTCCAAGTGCGGTCCGCCCCAGGGCCAACGGGCGGCGCTGGCCGGCCCTCCGCGCTCGACCTCCTCTCCCCGCTCCTGGATCCCACCACCCCTGCCTCCCCACGTGGCGGCGCCCCTCTCCCAAAAGCAGCTCCCGCGGCGGCGACGCTGCCTCCTCCGCGGCACGTGGTCCGACCCGGCCATACCCAAGTCGTCTGCAAGTGATCTGGCGTCCCTCTCGAGAAGGCGGTTTCGCCGGAGCTCCTGGCCCCTGGACAGGGACTGCGGTGGAGTCGGCCCGGCCACCCAATGCAAGAGCGGGCGGGCGCTGATGCGGACCGCCCTTGGGCGGGACGCCGGCGGCGTAGCCGCGCACCAGCAGAGATTTCGACTTGGAGGAATTCGGCCGTAATCTGTCGGGTTGTAGACTTGCACCACCGGCCTCTCCATCGAGCGCCTGAACCAGTGTCCGAATCTGCAGTTCCTCTCGAACTGAGCAGGAATGCCGTGGTGGCGACCTCTCATCTCACGACGGTCTAAACCCAGCTCACATTCCCTATTAATTGGTGAACAATCCAACGCTTCGCGAATTCTGCTTCGCAATGATAGGCAGAGCCCACATCGAAGGATGTGTCCTTCATTCGCTTACCGGATGCAACTGCTCTCTCTCTCTCTCTCTTTTCCCGGGTGCCAGCTATCCTGAGGGAAACTTCGGAGGGATCCAGCTACTAGACGGTTCGATTAGTCTTTCGCCCCTAAACCCAAGTTGGACGATCGATTTGCAGGTCAGAATCGCTACGGACCTCCACCAGAGTTTCCTCTGGCTTGGTCATGCTCGGGCATAGTTCACCATCTTTCGGGTCCTAGCGTGCCCGCTCTCCCTCCGCCGCAGCCGCAGGCAGCTGTTATCTGGCGGCTAGGGGGTGCGGGACCGCAGAGGGCACCGCGCCGGCCGCGCTGATTTTTCCCCGCCGGATCTGCACGGCCCTCCCGTTTGCTTCTCGACAGCTTCACGTACTCTTGAAATCTCTCTTCAGAGTGCTTTTCAACTTTCCCTCACGGTACGGCTCTATCGGTCTCGTGCTGGTATTTAGCCTTGGATGGGGTTTACCACCCTCCTTTTGGTTGCGCTACAAAACAACCCAACTCCCGAAAGCCCTGGCCGCCGGCCGGACGGCGCCTGCAGGGGCCTGACACCCGCCACGGGAGGGAGGGGGCCTCGATGAGAGGGACCTCGGCACCGTCGCGACAGCCGGACCGGACTTCCCTACGCCACAGTTCCCATGGGCCCGCTAGGGGCCCGGGGATTCGGCGCTGGGCCCTTCCCGCTTCGCTGGCCGCTACTAGGGGAGTCCTGGTTAGTTTCCTTTCCTCCGCTTAGTGATATGCTTAAATCAAGCGGGTCCTCTCCTCCGACCTGAGGTCGATGGGTTCGCAATAGGCCTCGTCTCTATCTCTCTCTCTCGCCTATCGGGGCCCATCCGGCGCCTCGGCGGCTACCAGGAAGGGGGCCCCCCTCCGCGGCCCGTCCGCGCGGGCTCTCTTCTCTCTCTCTCGGCGCTGGGCACCCGCTCCCTCTCCGGCGGTCCACTCGGAGATCTGCCACGGGGCCGGTGGCCTGCCCTCCCCTTTTTCTCTCTTGGCCTACCCTGCCTGCCTGGCCTCCTTCCGACGCGCTCTCTCGAGGCTGCCCGTGTCTTTCTTGTTCCGCTCGGGGGGACGGCCGGCGCTCGTGGGTGGGGCGGATACTCAGCGCCGACCTGCCACGCCACGGCAGACTCACCCGGGTTCGACTCGGCCCTCCCCGCGGAGAACGCGCCCGGCCGGTGCCCCAGGCCGATGATCACTGCGTTTTGCAATTCACACTGATTCTCGCAGCTGGCTGCGTTCTTCATCGGTGCATGAGCCCAGTGATCCACCGTCGAGAATTTTCCCTCGTTTTCGGAAATCCGAAAAAAAACACCGGCGGTAGCCGGGCCGAGCGGGGACCGGTCGCCCCTCGCAAGGCAGCCCCTTTCCCCAAGGGGGCCTCTCCGACCGCGTCTTACCGATCCCCCCGGACCGTTCGAGGCCGCGTCCCGGGGCCCCCGGCGAGCGCCTGGAGTTATCCATGTAGGGGGATGCCCTCTAAGGAACCATAACTGATTTAATGAGCCATCCGCAGTTTCGCTTAGTAAAGCTTTTACTTAGACATGCATGGCTTAATCTTTGAGACAATCTTTGACTACTGGCAGGATCAACAAGGTACCCCTTGGGGCCGGGGCCCGCCACCTCGGGCCCTCCGGACTGCTCGGCCGCGCCGCAGCTGCCGGGCCGCGGCGCCGGAGTCCTGCGCCTCTCTGCTCTCGCTCGCCACTCGGCCTCCGCTGGAATGCCGCACGCCGCCGATCCCTCACCCTCTCTGGCCCGGGCGGCACTTCCTCTCCTTCCCCAGTGCACCGGCCTCCTCTCGCCTCGATTCCGGAGGGGGCCGAGCTGAGCTCCCTCCGTCTGGGAGATCCCCGGTCGGGGATCCTGCCTGCCGCCGCCGGGGCTGCGGCTCGGCAGGATCGCGAGGCACCGCCCGCCGCCTGCTTGGCGGTCGTGCCCGCCGCTCTCCGAGGGGCCCTGGCTCCCCTCTCCCTTGCTCTCTCCCGCTCGCTCTTCCGCAGCGGGCTGTGCTGCTGCTCCCGCCCGTCCTGAAGGCTCGTGGCCACGCACCACCGCACCTCCCGTCCCGGGTCCGGCCGAAGTGCACCCCCGGGGACGGCCTTTCCGACACCTCTGAGCAAGGCCTGGCGGGCCGGCCGACGCTCTTATGTGCATGAATGGTCGGCAGGCCGCGCCGAAAAACGCTGTTGACGGAGCGCCAGGAGGGCCTCCCCTCCGGGCAGCGGGCCGCCACTTTTTTTTCCGAACCTACCGTCCCGGGGCTCTCCAGTAGGGCCAGACGCGGCCCGGGAGTTACTTTCTGACACCTCTTTGCAAGGCCTGGTGGGCCGGCCGACGCTCTCCTGGGCTGAAGGGGTCGGCCGGCCGCGCTGAAAACGCCATTGACGGAGCGCCCGGAGGGCCTCCCGGCGGGGCGGCGAGCCGCTACTTTCGTCCAGCCGCTCCGGAGCGGGGCTTGTCCAGACCCCAGGGGGGATCGCTCCGGAGGCTTGGGCTCCACCGTGTAGGAATAGCCGTATCGTATGGACAATATATGGCTGTACTGATTTCCTGGCAGCTGGAGCTGAGCTCGAGACCACCCTCCCCCCTATAAATAGGCAAACCAGGGAGTGGGGGTTAAGGTCCAAAATCCTCTCATTGAAATACGCACGTTTTGGGCCCAACCTGTCACGGGGCAAAGCCCTCTCAGAGGCCTTGGGTGGGCCAGCGAGCCGATGGACGGTAGGCCGGAGACGCCCGGCCCGCTTTCCGCGGGCAACCCCGGACATCCGAACCTCTCGGACCAGGTTTTCCGAAGAAGGCGATTCAGCGGGCCGCACCACCCGCCCGCCGGCCTGGAGCTGTTTTCGCCCGGGGAAGCGTGTCGGAAATGCACGGCTTTAGGGGCACGGCGTGCGGCTGCGGCAGTTTTTTTCCCCAGGACTACAATTCGCCGCGCCACATCACAAGTCCCCGCTGCTCAGGAGCCGGGCTTGTCCAGACCCGAGGGGGAATCGCTCCAGAGCCTTGGGCTCCACCGTGTGGAAATGGTCGTATCGTATGGACAATATATGGCTGTAATGATTTCTGGCAGCTGGAGCTGACCTTGAGACCACCTTCCCCCCTATAAATAGGCAAACCAGGGAGTGGGGGTTAAAGTCCAAAATGCTCTCATTGAAATAGGCAAGTGTTGGGCCCAACAGACCCTGACGAGAGACGCTCTCGAGAGCCGGAGATCCGACCTTTCGCGGACAACGAAGTCCGAGGAAGAAATCTTCAGCGGGCGCCCACGCAACGCCGCCCGTCCGGCACCCATGGCGGGACGGGCACCGCCCGCTGCAAGACTCTGTCCCCGTGCCGGAGGCCCCGGTCCCTCCCCGCCCGACGGCCCGTCGCACGACGGCATTGGGACCGACCTGGCAACTCGCCACCCCGTCACTACTCCCCCAGAGCCCTCCTGCGGGGTATACTGCCAACCCTGGAATTCAAGTCAGTTTGGGGCGGCCCCCTCAGACTCGCGGCCCAGCAGCTCATCCCAGGCCGCCGGGCGAGCGCCAGTTCACTCCACCGTCAGTCTTGGCGGGCCCTCCTCCGACTGCGCCCGCTCCTCCTTCGCCGGCAGTCCTCCCCGGTTTCCTCCTCCCCAGGGTCCGGCCCGCCCGAAGGCTGCCGGCCGGCCGGCTGGCCTTCCTCACTGTGAACACTTGGCTTCCACAAGCCAGTTATCCCTGTGGTAACTTTTCTGCGGTTATGGGTACGACCCCGCATTTTCAAGGGCCGGCGGGATCCCGCCTCGGCCGGTCCATGGCCGGCCTCCACTCTCGTTGCACCTCGGGGCTTCACCTGGCGGCCCCCCGACTCGCGAGCCCGATAGACTCCTTGATCTGTGTTTCAAGACGGGTCGGCAGGGCTTGCGACATTCGCCCTCTGGCTTGGTCCTGCTCGGGCATAGTTCACCATCTTTCCGGTCCTAGCGTGGCCACTCTTCCTCCGCCGCAGCCAAGGGGGGCTGGCGGCTAGGGGGTGCGGGGCCGCAGCGAGCACAGCACCTGCCGCGCTGAATCTCCTGGGCCCGACGGCTTCACGTACTCTTGAACTCTCTCTTCAGAGTGCTTTTCAACTTTCCCTCACGGTACTTGTGCTCTATCGGTCTCCTGCCGGTATTTAACCTGGGATGGAGTTTGGGTTGCGCTACAAAACAACCCAACTCCCGGAAGCCCTGGCCGCCGGCCGGCCGGACGGCGCCCGCAGGGGCCTGACACCCGCCACGGGACGGAGGGGGCATCGATGAGAGGGAACTCGGCACTGCCGCGACCGCCATACCGGACTTCCTCACGCCACAGTTCCCTTGGGCCCGCTGGGGGCCCAGGGATTCGGCGCTGGGCTCTTCCCGCTTCGCTAGCCGCTACCGGGGGAATCCTGGTTAGTTTCTTTTCCTTCGCTTAGTGATATGCTTAAATCGAGCGGGTCCTCTTGCCCGACCTGAGGTCGATGGGTTCGCAATAGGCCTCGTCTCTATCTCTCTGGCCTCTCGGGGCCCACCCAGCGCCTCGGAGGCTGCCAGGAAGGGGACACCCCTCCACGACCCGTCCGTGCGGGCTCTTTTCTCTCTCTCTCTCTCGGCGCTGGGCGCCCGCTCCCTCTCCGGCGGTCAACTCGGAGATCTGCCATGGGGCCGGTGGCACTCGGTCCCCGCTGGCTGGGCCTGGCCTTCCCTTTTTCTCTCTTGGCCTGCCCTGCCTGCCTGGCCTCCTTCGGGCGCGCTCCCTCGAGGCCTCCCGTGTCTTTTTTGTTCGGCTCGGGGGACGACCGGTGCCCGTGGGTGGGGCGGATACTCAGTGCCGACCTACCACACCATGGGGGACTTCCCCGGGGGCAACTCGGCCCTCCGCGGGGAGACTGCGCCCGGCCGGTTCCCCTTCGCCTGCGCGCATATTTCCCATATCATCCTCCCCGGAGAGCGGGGCACCCGCGCCGCAACTTCCCAGTCTCTTGGCACTCCTCTTGTTGCCGCCTGCAGCCAGTGTCTTCGCGGTTCCTCGGGCTCTGGAGCACCCCGGCTTGGGCCACTCCCGCCTACACCTGGGAGACAGTACGGTGGCCGGCCCTCCCCGCCTCGGCAATCTTTTAGGCAGGATCAACCAGGTAGCCCCTCGGGGCCGGGGCCCGCCAACTCGGGCCCTCCGGACTGTTCGGCCGCGCCGTGGCTGCTGGGCCACGGGACCGGAGTCCTGCGCCTCTCTGCTCTCGCTCGCCGCCCGGCCACCGCTGGAATGCCGCCCGCCGCCGGTCCTTCGCCCTCTCCAGCCCAGCCGGGGCGGCACTTCCTCTCCTTCCCCGAGCGCGCGGGTGGCCGCTGGAATGCCGCCCTTTGGCCCCGTTGCGCCGGCCTCCTCTCGCTTCGATCCCGGAGGGGACGGCCAGACCAGCCGGGAGGCTGGCCGAGCTGAGCTACCTCCGTCTGGGAGATCCGGGGCTCCGGCCGGGGGGGGGGTGCGCTGCCGGCTCTCCGGGCCTGGGACGCCACAGCGCGACGTCAGTGTGCCTTGGGCTGCCAGGACCCGGCGGAGGTCCCTCTGCTCCGTGGAGGTTGCCGGGCCGATCTGAACGTCGCATATATTGCTGGTCAGGGGCAGCGGAGAGCCCGCAGCTCTCCGAGGGGCCCTGGCTCCCCTCTCTCCCGCTCGCTCTTCCGCAGCGGGCCGTGCTGCCGTTCCAGCCCTTCCTGAAGGCTTGCGGCCACGCACCACCGCACCTCCCGTCCCGGGGTCGGGCCGAACTGCGCCCCCGGGAACCCGGCCGACGCTCTTCTGGGTATGAAGGGTCGGCCGGCCGCGCCGAAAAACGCCGTTGACGGAGCGCCCAGAGGGCCTCCCGGCAGGGCGGAGGGCCGCCACTTTTTTCCGAACCTACCGTCCCGGGGCTCTCCGGTAGGGCCAGCCGCAACCCGGGAGCGACCTTTCCGACACCTCTAGGCAAGGCTGGGCAGGCCAGCCGACGCTTTTCTGGGCATGAAGGGTCGGCCAGCCGCGCCGAAAAACGCCGTTGACGGAGCGCCCCGTGGGCCTCCCGGCGGGGCGGCGAGCCGCTACTTTCGTCCAGCCGCTCCGGAGCGGGGCTTGTCCAGACCCCAGGGGGAATCGCTCCAGAGCCTTGGGCTCCACCGTGTGGAAATGGCCGTATCGTATGGACAATTTATGGCTGTACTGATTTCTGGCAGCTGGAGCTGAGCTTGAGACCACCTTCCCCCCTATAAATAGGCAAACCAGGGAGCAAGGGTTAAGGTCCGAAACGCTCTCATTGAAATAGGCACGTTTTGGGCCCAACAGACCCTGACGAGAGACGCTCCCGAGAGCCGGAGATCCGACCTTTCGCGGACCACGAAGTCCGAGGAAGAAATCTTCAGCGGGCGCCCACGCAACTCCGCCCGTCCGGCACTCACGGCGGGACCGGCGCCGTCCGCTGAGAGACTCTGTCCCCGGGCCGGAGGCCCCGGTCCCTCCCCGCCCGACGGCCCTTCGCAGGACGGCATTGGGACCGACCTGGGCAAATCGCCACCCCGGCGATACTCCCCCAGACCCCTCCTGCGGGGTATACTGCCAACCCTGGATTTCAAGTCAGTTTGGGGCGGCCCTCTCAGACTTGCAAACCAGCAGCTCATCCCGGGCCGCCGGGCGAGCGCCGGTTCACTCCGCCATCAGTCCCGGCGGGCTCTCCTCCAGCTGCGCCCGCTCCTCCTCCGCCGCCAGTTCTCCCCGGTCTCCTCGTCCTCATGGTCCGGCCCGCCCAAAGGCCGCCGGGCGGCCGGCCCTCCTCGCTATGAACGCTTGGCTGCCATAAGCCAGTTATCCCCGTGGTAACTTTTCTGACACCTCTTGCTTCAAACTTCGAAGCTCCAAAGGATCAATAGGCCACGCTTTGACGGTCTGTATTCATACTGAAAATCGAAATCAAACGAGCTTTTGCCTTTTTGCTCCGTGCAAGGGGTTTTCTGTTCTCGCTGAGCTCGCCTTAAGACACCTGCGTTACCCTTTGACAGATGTACCTCCCCAGTCAAACTCCACGCCTGACGCTGTCGCCAGAGCGGGTGGCGACCGGCGGCGCCGTGAGGCGGCCGACCGCGTAGCGCCAGAAGACTGGGCCCGCGCGGGGCCCGCTCCCAGCCCCACCGGCTAAGTAAAGAAACGTCGAGAGTAGTGGTATTTCAATGTTGGAGACCGGCTGCGGTTTTGGATACGACCCGAGGCGACGGTCCACGCACTCCCCCGCATTTTCAAGGGCCGGCCAGAGCTCGTCGGACACCGCCAGAGACGCGACGCTCTACGGGGCCGCAGCCCCTAGCACCGGACAAGACGATTCCAGGGATCCCGCCCCTTACCAAGAAAAGAAAACTCTTCCCGGGGCCCCAGCCGGCGTCTGCTGGCTTGCTTGCTTCGCAGCTCGGACGGCCACGGAGCACGGACAATATTTATGAACCCTGCGGGTTCAGAAATATTGACCCGATTCCCTTTCGCCCGGGGGGCAAGGCCCCAGCCCCGCTCGGAGCGGATTTTCCCTAAGGCTTAGGATCGACTGACCCATGTACAACTGCTGTTCACATGGAACTCTTCTCTGCCACTCGGCCCTCGAGGATCTTACTCGAATATTTGCTACTACCACCAAGATTTGCGCCCGTGGCGGCTCCACGCGGCCTCGCGGCCGGCGCTTCGACGCACACCGCGGCGGCCGTCCTACTCGCCGGGGCGTACCACCCGGGCGGCGGTCCCACTCGCTCTCTGCCCCGACGGCCGGGTGTGGGCGGCACGCTCAGCGCCATCCAGTTTCAGGGCTAGTTGATTCGGAAGGTGAGTTGTTACACACTCCTTGGCGGATTCCGACTTCCATGGCCACCGTCCTGCTGTCTGTATCAACCAATGCCTTTTCTGGGCTCCGATGAGCGTCGGCCGCAATGCGGCGCCCTAACTCGGCGTTCGGTTCATCATGCAGCGCCAGTTCTGCTTACTAAGAATGACCCACTGGGCGCCCGTGCATTGAGGACCCTGCCTCGAGCCAACCAATTTAAAGTTTCATGCCGGATCGGCAGGGCTCGCGACATTCGCCCGCGGACCTTGGGCGCCTCAGCGCGGCCGACACCGGCCCGGACGGGGACCGCCGGCCTGGCGCCACCTGGGACGGTCGAGGCGGGCGGGGCCCTCCGGCGGGCCGGGAGGCCCGGCCGGGCGGCCGCTGCGGGGAGGCGGCGGCGCGCGGGCGAGCGCAGCCCGTCGTCCCTTCCTCGGCCGGGCGGCCGGCGCGACCACGGCCGGTCTCTAGGCTCTCCAACCGCCCCCCCGGTCGGGGGAACTGGGGTGGCCGGAGGAACCCCAACAGGCCGGCCTATGCGGGCCCGGGTGCCCAGCCGGTCACGGGCGCCGCGCCCGGGAGAAGTGCACGCAGCCGGGCGCAGAGGCGCCCCCGGACCCCGGCTAGGGGGGTGCTGCGGACAACGCGCCGGCCGCGCTGAATCTCCCCGGCCCGATGTGTGCAGCCCTCCCGTTTGCTTCTCGACGGCTTCACGTACTCTTGAACTCTCTCTTCAGAGTGCTTTTCAACTTTCCCTTACGGTACTTGTGCTCTATCGGTCTCGGGCCGGTATTTAGCCTTGGATGGAGTTTACCACCCGCCTTTGGGCTGCGCTACAAAACAACCCGACTCCCGGAAGCCCTAGTCACCGGCTGGACGGCGCCTGCAGGGGCCTGACACCCGCCACAGGACGACAGGGTGCCTCGATCAGAAGTACATCGGCCCCGGACCAGACTTCCTCACGCCACAGTTCCCTTGGGCCCGCTGGGGGCCCGGGAATTCGGCGCTGGGCTCTTCCCGCTTCGCTTACCGCTACTGGGGGAATCTTGGTTAGTTTCTTTTCCTCCGCTTAGTGATATGCTTAAATGGAGTGGGTCCTCTTGCCCGACCTGAGGTCGATGGGTTCGCAATAGGCCTCTGCCTCTCTCTCTCTCGGCTATCGGGGCCCACCCGGCGCCTCGGCGGCTGCCAGGAAGGGGGGCCCCCTCCGCAGCCCGTCCGCGCAGGCTCTCTTCTCCCTCTCTCTCGGCCCTGGGCGCCCGCTCCCTCTCTAGCAGTCCACTCGGAGATCTGCCATGGGGCCGGCAGGACTCGGTCCCCGCTGGCGGGGCCGGGCGTCCCCTTTTTCTCTTTTGGCCTGCCCTGCCTGCCTGCATGCCTGGCCTCCTTCCGGCACGCTCCGTCGAGGCCGCCCGTGTCTTTCTTGTTCGGCTTGGGAGTCCTGCGCCCACTCGGCGCACGTTTTGGCCCCAACAGACCTCGACGAGAGACGCTCTTGCGAGCTAGGGTGCCTCACCGACGCGTTCACGGGTGGGGCCGAGTCGGGTTTTGCGAAGCGAGACCGTAGATGCACCCTTTCGCTGACAACGGAGTCCGAGGAAGAAATCTTCAGCGCGCGCCGCGCCGACGTAACGTTCCCCGTCCGGCACCCGCGGCGGGACCGACGCCGCCCGCTGCGAGATGCCGCCCTCGGGCTGGAGGCCCCAGTTCATCTGTGCCGAACACCTGATCACACGATGGCATTAGGACCAACGTGGCGACTCGGCAGCCTGGCGGTACTCCTCGAGAGCCCTGCTGCGGGGTACATTATTAACCGTGGATTTCAAGTCAGTTTGGTGCTGCTGCGGCAGACATACAGCTCAGCAGCCAAACCTCGGCCACCGGAGAAGCGCTCGTTCACTCTGCCGTCAGTTCCGGCAGGCTTTCCTCCAGCTACGCCCGCTGCACCGCCGAGTCCGGGACACTTCCGGCCCACCAGCGACGGGGCCCTGCCGCCCGTCCCGGCCCGGGGGCCCTCCCGCCGCTGGTCCTCCCCGGTCTCCTCCTCCAAGTCCGGTCCACCCGAGGGCCACTGGGCGCCGGCTGGCCTCCCGCGCTCGACCTCTTCCCCCAGCTGCTGGACCCCACTACCCCTGCCTCCTTGCCACCCTATCCCTATTAGCTGGAGAACACCCTCCTCCCTATAAACCAGGGAGTGGGGGTCAAGGTCGAAAATGCTCTCATTGAAATACACACGTTTTGGGCCCAACCGGTCCCGGGGCAAAGCCCTCTCAGAGGCCATGGGTGGGCCAGCGAGCCGATGGACGGCAAGCTGAAGACGCCCGGCCCGCTCGGCTGCAGGAAACCCCGGGCATCCAAATCTCTCGGACAAGGTTTTCCGAGAATGGTAATTCACCGCGGCGTAGCAGCCACGCCACCGCCCTAGAGTCGGATTCGCCCGGAGAACCGCCCTGAGCTTGGCGCTCGATTGTGTCGGAAATGCACGGCTTTAGAGGGTCTTTGTAATGTGTTTTTTATTATTTCAATTGATAAAGTGTTTCTACCTGAACAATTTTTTGCTCATTTTACCTTGGTTGCACCACCTTGATATCAATAAAAAAAAAACTGTTTGAGGGGTGACCAACACGCCCCGCCTATCTCCTCATTAACATAAGAATGTGTGACGTTAACTCCGGAGATCGGCAAACTTTCCCGGTTATGCGTGGCAGCTCGATCGGCAGCGTCACACGCACTTCTTGTAAAGTTTCTTGAGAATTTCGCTGCACTCCTTCACGAAAATAACGTATTTTTTTCAGAATGCCACCGACCTGTATTGTTGCTGGTTGCAGCAACACTACCAAAGATGGTTTTAGTCTCTATCTTTTTCCATCTGACCCAAAATTTCGACGAATTTGGACGGCGAAAGTCAAGCTGACCCGAGCCAAGTGGTCGGACAAAACGAACACTCAGTGATCTGCTCCGCACACTTAGAGCCTTCTTGTTTTGATCGTAACGCCACCGATCAACAACATCAGTTTGGGATTAAGTTCAAGGCAATGCTTTGTCCCGATGCTGTACCCACAATATTTCTAATAAGCAAGAAAAGTCAGCCGGTACTGGAAGAGAAGAGGAAGGGTGCTTTTGCAAACCGCCAGCGACTCCGAGTAAGTTTTATCGTTTCTCACTCGCCATGCATTCACGTTAGTTTCATAATCGCATCGTGCATGTAATCGTTTTGTACACGTTTTGTTAATTTTGGTTGTTTATTCTGTTGATCTTAAAGCTAGAAACACTGTACAGAAATAGTAGCCTACTTTGATATTTGTACATTTTGATAGACTAATGACGGGGCAGGGTTGAAATCGGTTAACATTTTCTTGTTGACATTAATCTGGTCACTCACTAATATGCAAGGTGCAGTTCTTTTTCAATCAGCATAAGCCTTACTGATCGTGACATTCATGTGTGTGCCATGAAGATGAGAAGCAACAATATCATTAGCCGTAAGGTTTCCGCACCTGATTTTGTTTCTTCTGCGTTTCAATATATTTTTCACTATATAAGCACAACTGTGGTAGTTTATAAATGACACTGTTGTTTTACTGAACTATTTCTCCTATTTATTTTAACAAGGATTAATTTCATTTAATTTGTTTTCTTTCATTAGAAACTGCTATCAGGTTATGGAGGATGTGCTTCAACGGAAACAAGCCAGAAGAGAGAGCAACCAGGTCGGAAAGGTTGGAGATAGAACCTTGTGCATAGAAAGTGTGCCAGACCCAGAGTTTACTGCGAGTGCTAGTAGCATGATTCCAGTTGTGTCGGTAAGTCCATCACAATCACTTGCTCCCTTCAACTATTGTTGAAAATTCAAGAGGAACAAATGGGTATTGTTCTTTCAATTTTTCTCTCTGGAAAATTTTTTTAAATAACTTTCATTTTGTTCTTTTACATGTACAGAATGTGGATGCTGCTTATCAGACTGATCCAGTGAAAATTCTTTGTTGCGATATACGTAAGTATCAAAATGCATTTGAAATGTCTATTTTTGTTATCATATTAATTTATAAATGACATTTTTTCTTCTTATTCGGTTTTATTGTTCTCGTCACAGTTCATGATAAACAACAAATTTATACATTTTTTTTTCTGATAGATACCGATGCCGGAATATAAGCTGTTCCCGAAGTCAGCGAAACTGGAATACAATGCTATCTGCTTGATGATGCAGAAGTTGAAGAATTAGAAGAGGAAGAGTTAGAAGAGGAACAAGAGCGTGATGATTCCTCCGACTATGAACCATCCTCATCATCATCTTCGTCATCATCTTCAGAACCTTGTCGCACCCGGTCATTTAAAAAGTAAGTACGATAGATGCAGTATATGAAACTAGAATTTATTTTATAAGGTTACAACAGAAACAAAGCGAAATGTTTTTTCTTAAATTTAAAATTAACCTTCTCTCATCGCAGAGTAGAAACTACTTTTCATTCCTACACTCACCGTGGTATCACCTTGGTTTATCCAAACGCCATTGATCTTTTGTAAACAGAAGGGAAAGAAGTCCACAGACCGTTCCAATATCACCGGATGTTCCTCCTCAAGATCATCCAAAGTACACTGTTCGAGGGGCAGCTCTTCCAACCTTTCAGGAAGTGTTTCAAGTGCGGTTCACGGAAGATCAGTCTGATGAAACGAACTGTGGGGACTTTTGTTTTTGTTTTTCAGCGATGAGGGGCCTGCAAGTCCAAGGGGACGACCTGGAGTTCCCAGCCATGGCTGGGTGCAACACCTGCAGGAAATCTGCTACTCTCTGCAGCTTTCCTGTTTGCTGGTGCCAGCCCATCAAAGGTTCTCCGCATGTTGACCTGTACGGGGGCAACTTGTATTTCGCTGCGCACTTTTTTCTCCCACCAGAAGAGACACCTCTTGCCATCAGTTGAAGCGGTGTGGACACAACACATCACCGAAGTAAAGCTTCGTCTGAAAACTGATAGTCAAGCGCTAGTCATCGGCGGGGATGGACGGGAAGATAGTCCAGGCCACTCCGCTGAATATGGGAGCTACTCTGCAATAGAACTCAACGCCAACAAGATTGTTGATATTCAGCTTGTACAGGTGAGTCTTTGTTTCTAAAGAAAGGTAGAGTTGATGTACATGCGATGGTTTTCGATAAATGGTTCTCGACAATTTGTACAAGCAAAAGGATGCATTTATTTCATTAACTTTATTCTGTATATAAAGTCAATTTGAAAGTTGCTTATTACAATTTGCTGCTGCCGCTGCGCCTTGATTGATAGCCTCAGATTGACTGTTACTAACATTTAGTACATGTATTTGTTGTGTATTCATTTGTTAGTGCAAAGAAGTCAAGAGTAGCTACCACATGGAGCTGGAGGGCTTCAAAAGGACAATGGCAACCCTACGTGAAGCTGACCTCACTGTCTGCAAGCTCGTCACTGACCGTCTTCGGTCTTTTGCCAAATATGTGCGGGAACATGAGCCAACAATTCTGCACATGTATGACGTCTGGCATATAGCAAAAGGTACCGGTAGTTGAGGATAAAGATTTAAAGTTATATCCAAAAATCAATATTTGTTTTTATGACCCTCAAAACCATTTGCCGAGACTACAGAATTTCAACTGATTTCTTGAGAAACACATAGGAAAATATTTATGGCAAGAAATTATTTGAAAGGCCCAAAGTATCTTTGCATTATCTTGGATATAATTTTCTAATGGAACAGTTACTTTCCTTTTTGCAAAAAATTGATTTCACTTTGCCAAAAAAGTAAGCCTTAACACGCTGAAGTTTATTTTGTATCATTTATTTTTTTATTTTTCATTAAGGGATCAAGAAGAAGGTCGATAAGTTATCAAAGAGGAAAGGGTTTGAGGGTGTGGCCGAATGGAAGAGGTCCATAAACAATCATGTCTATTGGTGTGCCTCTTCCACCACTGATGCAGAGGACGATCTCCGGGAGGCCAAGTGGGCCTCTTTATGTAACCATATCGTTGGAGTACACCAAGGGCACTCTGCTCTATATACTAAGTGTGACCAAGGCCGACTTGGGAGGCAAAAGAAGAAATGGTTGAAGCCAGGTATTAAAAAAAGAATTTACTTTCAGGCTTTCCCTTATGGTTCTTTAATATAGGAGTCATGAAGATTAATTGAAACAAAATGATATTAACAAATCAGGTTCGTGGCTTTATAGGGACAGAGGAAACTACCCAGCTGTACCAATTCCTGGAGAGTACTTCACTGCTGAAAGACATTCGGAAAATGTCTTCCACAGCGCAGACGTCCTCCCTGGAGAGCTTCCACAGCCTCATAAACCAATTTGCTCCCGAGATGAAGGCCTACTCATATGATGGTATAACTTGCAGGTGAGTAGAATTAAGGTGTTACTTCAGTTTTGAAATTGACTCTTATGTTATTTACTTAGTCTAAATGTTTTTGAGCATTCTGCTTCTCCTGGAAATTTATCCAACTGGACGAATCTTTTGCCATCCCTTTAATTACTTTCAATATGGCCATTCCAGATTTACTTCTATAAATTTTTCCTTTTGTTGAAAATCTTACACTTGTTGTATTTGTTAGGCTTCACATTGCTGACCATCACTACAATGAGAATAGTGACAGAAGCCATGCTACCACATCCAAGGGCACTCACGTGTTTCACCTCAGCAAGCCAAAGTTTAAGAAGGGGGAAGCTACGGTGAAACCAATCAAAGAAGCAGCTTCCTTTGGTAGGGGCTTGCTTTTTTAATTTGTCAAGTTTATTTCACAAAACCCATGGTTTGTAGATTGTAAAATTTCCCCTCAAATCTCCTTTTTCTGGAAGTACATTTATGCTCTCAACAGGACATATCCCTTGCTTTTGAAAAGGAATTTAGATAAGTAAGACTGGAGATTGAAAAATTATCTTTCAGCAGATTTCAGGAAATACAGCTTTTTATTTTCCCCCCTAAAGTGTGCCTAAGTAAGGGCTTAAAAAGCCCATGTAAATACATATACATGTAGGCAAACAAAGGACACTTTTTGAAAATTCCAAGGAAGAGCTGTTGTAATTAACAATTTCCATATTCAAAATCACTGTATTGTTTGTTCTCCTCAGGGTATGTCAGGACTCTGTTTACAGAGGCTACCCGACGACGCTGTTTTGTTGTACCCAACACTGCTGCTCAGTCTAAACCCCCTACTATGGCAGAGAAATACATGTTTCCAGAGAAAGATGTTCTGATTGCAAGGTACAGGAGCAGATTCAATAGACCTTTAAATTTAAACCCTTCCTGGTGTAGAACTAAAAGGAGTGATCAGAGATAGGATCATAAATGTAGATTCCTTTAAGTTTTGAGAAATGGCAGGTAAATTTGGGTGGTGTTCTATCTGAGTTTGAAAAGAGACATATTCTTGACCAAGTAACTTGGGTGACTTTTTTCCCTTGTCCCTTTTTGTAACTCGAATACTGATATAAATTTGAAGGCCAGTGAGGCTCTAGATATAAATGACAACTTAAAGTTTCGGTCTTGCCAAAATTAACGTGGGTTACCTGGAAATAAAAACCAAACTGAATGGAGTGCGCCGTGATACAGAGGCTGTCTACAGCTTTAGGGACGTTATTAGGGTAAAACCCAAATCATTACTGATTCGACATCCTGTGGATTCTCTGTCATTTTCTGTTGTTGAAATTCAAATAACTATAGGGATTGTTGGTTTGTTTGGTTTGCTTTTGTTTGATCAGTTTTGTGCTTGTATTTGGCGTGACGCAAGAAGATTAATCCAATACAAGTGGGACATGCATGTCTTTTGTGAGGATTTCTGATTGAAAATATCAAGTGATTCTGCAGTTGAAAGCAAGCGAAATTGTACTATATGTTTTTCCTTCGATGAAATAAGGAGGCGAGTGTTGCCAGACTGTGCGGCCCCTTGATATGTTTCCCTTGCACCGTCAATAATAAAAATTCACTATACAGATACGTCGCTGTTTTTTCGATTGAGATCACTAGGCAGAAATGGACCCAAACACGGTTGAGCGAAATAGTGCCGTCTGTTGACTCTCGGAGGAGGTTTGTCTTCGGTTTTTGCACCGGAAATTCAAGATTATGGCCAGTAGATCACTTTTCGTTTCAATTTTATGGGTTTTACACACGATTTGTTTTTATTCGCCTTTTTTCCAAAGATATATCCAAAACAGTAAAACTGTTTGCCCAGCTCTCATTGTCTTTCCAAACAGGCCCGCAATTTCGGGCTTTTTGTGAAAGAAACTACCAGTCCAAAATTTGGGATTTAAAAAAATGTTTCTTTGATCCCTCCTGATTATGGCATGTTTTATTGTAAAAATCCCTTGGATTACAGAACATCAATGAGTTCGCACGCAGAAATACAATCATTTTGCGGGATGTAACCTTAATGGTATCACGCAGGCCCTTTCTCCAGGGGTTGGAGTGAATCGGGAACACCAACAGTTCTGATAAATAGGAAAATAGACTGTTCACTTGTGTGGTGGATTTGATACATGGTTTAGTTATTTAGATACTTTGCCGTGTGATGCAAGCCTCTTAACTTGAAAAGTGAGCACTGTTCCTGTCATTTTAATGATATATTTTTAATATGTTGACTCGAGTTGTCGTATTTTCAGTTGTGTCAAATGTTGATCCGGACTGTCCCATTCTCTAACCCAATCACCAACACTCACGATATCCTAACCTTAACACCAAGACCATCCCTCACCCTAGTGTCCCTAACCATAACCACAAACCTATATATCCCTAACCCTAACCACAAACATATATATTACTAAATCCGACCACAACCCCAATCCTAACCCTTACCCTACAGCTACCCTAACCCTAACCCTTACTCTAACCCTAACCACAACCCTAGCCGTAACCACAAACCTATATACCACTAACCCTAACCACAACCTCAATCCTAACCCTTACCCCATCCCTAACCCTACCAGTAACCCTATCTGTAACCCGAAATATATCCATAATTCCAACCCTATTACCCAACCCCTAAGCCTATCCCTAACAACAAACCTATATATCACTAAATCTAACCCTAACCCCAATCTCAACCCTTACCCTACTCCTAACCCTAACCCTTACTCTAATCCTAACCCTAGCTTTAACCACAAACCTTTATATCACTAACCCTAACCACAACCACAATCCTAACACTTACCCTACCCCTAACCCTAACCACAAACCTATATATATCACTAAATCTAACCCTAACCACTACCCCTATCCTAACCCTGACCCTACCCCTAGCCCTAACCACAAACCTATATATCGCTAAATCTAACCCTAATCACAACCCCAATCCTAACTCTTACCCTACCCCTCACCCTAACCTTAACCCTTACTCTAACCCTACCCTAGCCATAACCACAAACCTATATATCACTAACCCTAACCACAACCCCAAACCCAACCTTTACCCTAACCCTAGCCCTAACCACAAACCTTTATATCACTAACCCTACCCACAACCCCAATCCTAACACTTACCCTACCCCTAACCCTAACCACAAACCTATATATCACAAACCCTAGCCACAACCCCAATCCTAACCATTACCCTATCCCTTACCCCAACCCTAACCCTATCTGTAACCCTATCCCTAACCCCAACCCTATTATACTACCCCTAACCCTAACCACAAACATATATATCAGTAAATCTATGCCCAACCAAAACCCCAATCCCCACCCTCACCCTACCCATACCCCTAACCCTATCTGTAACCCTAACCCTATCCCTAACCTTGTTATCCTAACCCTAGCCCTACCCCTACCCCTTACCACAAACCTATATATCGCTGAGCCTAACCCTAACCACAACCCTAACCGTATCCCTACCCCTAACCCTTACTCTAAACCTAACCGTAGCCCTAACCACAGACCAATATATCACTTAATCTAACCCTAACCATATCCCCAATCCTAACCCTTACCCTACTCCTAACCCTAATCCTTACCTTAATCCTAACCCTAGCCACAACCCCAATCCTAACCCTTAGCCTACCCCTACCCTAACCCTAACCCTTACTCTAACCCTAACCACAACCCCAAGCCTAACGCTTACCCTACCCCTTCACCTAACCCTGACCACAAACCTATATATCACTAAATCTAACCCTAATCACAACCCCAATCCTAACCCTTACCCTACCCCTAACCCTAACCCTTACTCTAACCCTAGCCCTAACCACAAACCTACATATCACTAACCCTAGCCACAACCCCAATCCTAACCCTTAACCTATCCCTACCCCCAACCCTAACCCTATCTGTTACCCTATCACTAACCCCGACCCTATTATACTACCCCTAACCACAACCCTAACCACAAACATATATATCAGTAAATCTAGCCCCAACCAAAACCCCAATCGTAACCGTCACCCTACCCCTAACCCTATCTGTACATCAACCCTATCCCTAACCCCAACCCTTTTATCCTAGCCCTAGCCCCAACCCTAACTGGGAAAGCATGTCTGTTGCGCTTGAATATGGGAATGGTCGTTACCGTGAAAACAAAACATCAAGCATTAGAGCACCCTTTGAAAATAGTGAAACAAAAGTTGAAAGCAAGGTTACTTGAGACAAGAATGTGCATTTTGAGGTTTTACATGAAAACAATTTAATTGTAGCTGTCATTGAAATAAGAAGTTGGAAATTCAGATGGTTCAAATCTAATATCTTCTTTGACAAATTATCTTGCATCTTTATCCAAGTTACATTTTATTTATAAATCACAAGATCACGTCATCATTTATGCGATTTCACAAACGTCAGTCTGTGTACAAGCCAGTGTTAAGGTTTTGATTCTCAAGGCCTGCGGTTGAATAAAAAGGTACATTTTAGACAAATTGTATAGGAACAATATGCGCCAACTTTGTGTTGTGTGTGTACAATCACAACTCTTTTGCAGGAGTTCATAGTAACTCCAAAGTCGGTGTTTCATCATGCCGTTTTCATGCACAGCACCTAGGGAAATACGGAATGGTCAATACTTGCATTTAATATTTTCTTAAGTTTTGAGAAATGGCAGGTAAATTTTGGTAGTGTTCTATTTGAGTTCGAAAAGGGCCATATTCTTGACCAAGTAACATGGGTGACATTTTTTCTCTTGTCCCTTTTTGTAACTCGAATACATATGTAAAATTTAGGGCCAGTGAGGCTCTAGATATAAATGACAACATGAAGTTCCGGTCTTGCCAAAATTAAATGTAACGTGGGTTACGTGGAGATAAAAACAAAACTGAATGGAGTGCGCCGTGATACAGAGGCTGTCTACAGCTTTTAGGACGTGATTAGGGTAAAACCCAAATCTTTACTGATTCGACATCCAGTGGATTCTCTGTCATTTTCTGTTGTTGAAATTCAAAGAACTATAGGGATTGTTTGTTTTGCTTTTGTTTGACCAATTTTCTGCTTGTATTTGGGGAAGCAGATCTGTTCGCGTGACGCAAGAAGTTTAATCCAATACAAGTGGGACACGCATGTCTTTTGTGAGGATTTCTGTTTGAAAATATCAAGTGATTCTGCAGTTGAAAGCAAGCGAAATTGTACTAAATGTTTTTCCGCCAATGAAATAAGCTGCCAGACTGTGCGGCCCCTTGATCTGTTTCTCTTGCACCGTCAATAATAAAAATTCACAGAGATACGTCGCTGTTTTTTCGATTGAGATCACTAGGCAGAAATGGACCCCAACACGGTTGAAATCGGTTTTATTGTCAAAAATTTAAGAAATGAAGATTATGAATAAAAAAGTGATCCTATTCCACCCTGAAAATTGCCTTGAGAGTTTTGCGCTCACGAAATAAAAAAAAAAAGTGAGGGAAAAATATAAAAGTTATGTGGTGTTGACCAAGCATTCAGGCGCACGGACTCCTGAAATTCGTAAGGAATCGCAGTTACCGGCTTCCATATAGGACTCTTCTGGGATCTCGGGGTTCCCGGCCCACCACACTTCCTCCCTGCCCATCCATTTAACTCTAAAAAGAGTTTGAGCGACCATGCAAGGGAGGAAACGAGACAAGCCCCTAAGCCCTGGCCGGCGAGTAGCGATCAAAACGCTACAATAGTGCATCATGTAGCAAAAATGCACAATTGGCATGCACACAAATCTCACTGGCATCTTTTCCTTGACAAATTTGAATTAATGCGCGCGCATCAATATGGTAAAGTCCCCGGACTGCGAGTCTGTCCGGACACATCTCAACTCTTAAAGGTTGCATTACACCAAAATACGCGCCCATGGGGTGCTCTGCCCAATTCAGGGAGAATTCTTCGCCAAACTGGGGCGCTGAAAAAGTATCCCTAGAGTTTATTTGAAAAAGAGGAGATTGTGTGGCCGAAGAAATTGTGGGATTGTGGAAGATTGGCCCAGAATGAACTCTCCACATTCAAGGGCACCCATCCCAGGGCCAAGCACAGCAAAATGCTATTGACAAATTGCTCAAAGAGACTGAAAAGGTGGAGGGATGTCATTTGAAAAATGGCTGCTGATGACAGACTTGGGAGCGTTCACTTTTTTAAGGGGGGGTGGTGAATAATTAGAAATTTCATTGGTTAGGTAACCTACTTAAAATTGAAAATCTATAGAAAGCTGAATGACCCAAGAACACTCTGCTTTTTTGTTTTGTTTTATTCTTTTTTAAGTTGCTGCTGGGGGGGGGGTAGAGCCCCGAAGGACTTTGGTTGCCTGCACCGGGGCTGCAAACGTGGTCGATATTACCTTGTCTTCAAATGGGCTTCCTTTAGTTCAGTGCACGCATAGAAAGCCGTGAAAAATCAGACCGAAATAGCGCCGCCTGTTGACTCCCGGAGGAGGTTTGTCTCCAGTTTTTTCGCCGGAAATTCAAGATTTTGGCCAGTTGATCACTTTTTGTTTCAATTTATGGGTTTAAGTCACGATTTGTTTTTATTTGCCGTTTCCCAAAGATATATCGAAAATAGTAAAACTGTTCGCCCAGCTCTCATTGTCTTTCCAAATAGGCCCGCAATTTTGGGCTTTTTGTAAAAGAAATAACCCGAACTGGAAACTACCAGTACAAAATTCGGGATTTATAAAAAAGTTTCTGTGATCCCTCCTGATCATGGCATGTTTTATTGTATACAGTCCAAACAGATTTCATTAACTAGTATAAAGTTAGCAGAAAACATATAAAATTAATTAAATTAAATCTAACACTAGAGTCAACTTTTTATTAAATTGCTCTCTTGGTTGTGAAAACTGGGTTTCCACAGAAAACTTCATTTCCTGGAAAACTACACTTCATGACTTTTCCAGGATTTTTTAGGAATAAGAAGTTTAAAAAATGCATGACCAAGATGTATGTAGGAAACCCTAAAACATTTATCTGAGTAATCTGTACCTGGAAATGAAATGTTTTCAAGGTTTACTGCGATTCCATCTTGCAGGACAAAGATCCTTTTGAAGGGATCCACTGTTAGAATAGTGCCTTTGTGTCCATCACTTGTTTCAACCTGATCGCCTTGCTGACACTCTCTCAGAAACTGTACTGCTTCCTTTAACACTTTTTTGACAGTGATTTTTTGTTGCTTGCCGGCGGTTTTCTGTAACAAAGATATATGATATTTGTTGGCTGTAATGCTCACCCGTGTTAAACTGTAAAATATTCAAAGGTAGAAATCTGTGATTTATGAAAACGGGACGACTTTCTAGGGTTTTATGGCATTTCATTACATCAACAGGTAACACTTTTTACATGTACCACAGACTACTTGCCTGCCGCAAATATTACGATTTACTAATCCTTCTTAATTGGGTTTTTCTTTCAGAAACATGTGGAGTGCATTTAAAAAGAAATAGCTAATTTGTTATTTATTTATTAATTCTTTGTACAAGTACTGGTATCTTTTGGAAATACATATTAATTTTTAAATCATATTTCTTTCGGATATACCGGTAGACCAACAATTGAATGTTAAAATGGAACCTGAGCATGTTACTTATGACTCTGATGATACTCTTCATAGGGAGGTACTGGATGTCTTACGAAACGTTCATCCACCCAGATATCAAGCGCAGTATATCCAATAAAACTCACTAGGTATGACCATTCTTCATCTTTGACTACTTTAGCTGCCCACCATCTTCCCAACTCATCAAATGCCTGGACGCAACTTCCAACTGAGAATTTTGCTGTCATTTTGCCTTCTTTAGAAACTGAACATTTCGAGAACTGCACCAAGACTGTAAATTGATGGATGATGAAGATTAGGAAGTCACCTTAACCTTGCCCTTATATGGCAGCCAATTTACTTTGGAGACTCCATCATGAAAGGAAAAAAAAGGCCCCAGAATATTTCATTTTAAATGATGACACAATATTGCACTAAACATTTCATATAGATTTTAAATGTACGTGACAATGAACTCTAAATTCTTATTTTTTGATTTTCATATCACTACGCAGCATCAAGCCAGTGATCAATCCAGCAATGAATGACCACAACCAGCAAAGGATGACACAAATGTGTCATTTACTTTGTACCAAGGACTGATACCTTTAACAGAGGTCAAAAGCATAGGACTACTGGTTTATAACCACAAGGGGGCAATAAAAATTGTCCACTGGGAAAAGCTGTTATTTCAGAATGGATGTTTTCTTTCCGAGTTAGAGAGGTCTAACTCAGATTCGTTTAAATGGGAGAAATTTGTAGTGTTTCGGGCCCAACAGACCCCGACGAGAGACGCTCTTGCGAGCTAGGGTGCCTCACCGACGCGTTCACGGGTGGGGCCGAGTCGGTTTTTGCGCCCAAGTCCAAGCGTAACTGGAGATGCGACCTTTCGCGGTCAACAAAGTCCGAGGAAGAAATCTTCAGCGGGCGCCCACGTAACGCTACCCGCCCGGCACCCACAGCGGGACCGACGACGCCCGCTGCCAGATGCCGCCCTCGGGCTGGAAGCCATGGTTCATCCGTGCCGAACAGCTGATCGCACGATTTGCATTGGGACCGACTTGGCAACTCCCCCGAGAGCCTTCCTGCGGGGTACACTATTAACCGTGGATTTCAAGTCAGTTTGGGGCGGCCGCATTAGATATGCAGCCCAGCAGATAATCTTCGGACACCGGGGAAGCGCTCGTTCAGTCCCCGGTCCTCCCCAGTCTCCTCCTCCAAGTGTGGTCCGCCCAAGGGCCACCGGGCGGCGCCGGCCGGCCCTCCGCGCTCGACCTCCTCTCCCCGCTGCTGGACCCCAGCACCCCTGCCTCCCCGCGTGGCGGCGCCCCTCTCCCAGAAGCAGCTCCCATGGCGGCGACGCTGCCTCCTCCGCGGCACGTCGTCCGACCTGGCCCGCCGGGATCGGCCTGTCTGCGGCGCGGGCAAATCCCTTTGATCGAAAGGTTTAGTTTCAGCAGATCGCAGCGAAGCGGCTGCTCTACTGTGCACGACACCCCGATCCATACCCAAGTCGTGTGCAAGTGATCTGGCGTCCCCATCGAGACGGCGGTTCCGCCGGGGCTCCCAGCCCCCGGACAGGGACTGTGGCGGAGTCGACGGCGTCGGCCCGCCCCCCCCCTCAGTGCAAGAGCAGGTGGGCGCTGATGCAGGCCGCCCTCGGGCACCGGCAGAGATTTCGACTTAGAGGCCTTCAGCCGTAATCTCTCGGGTGGAAGATTTGCACAACCGGCCTCTCCATCGAGCGCCTGAACCAGGGGTCCGAGTCTGCGGTTCCTCTCGTATGTGACTGTACTGATTTCCTGCAGCTAGAGCTGAGCTTGAGACCACATTCCCACTTCAGGGAGTTGGGGTTAAGGTCCAAAATGCTCACATTGAAATACGCACGTTTTGGGCCCAACAGACCCCGGCGAGAGACGCCATCGAGAGCCAGGGTGCGTCGCCGACGCGTTCGCAGGTGGGGATGAGTTGGTTTTCGCGCCCGAGTCGGGTCGAAACCGGAGATCAAATCTTTCGCGGAACACGAAGTTCGAGGAAGAAATCTTCAGCGGGCGCCCACGCAACGCCGCCCGTCCAGCACCCACGGCGGGACCGGCGCCGCCCGCTGCGAGACTCTGTCCCCGGGCCGGAGGCCCAGGTCCCTCCCCGCCCGACGGCCCGTCGCACGACGGCATTGGGACCGACTTGGAAACTCGCCGCCCCGGCGCTACTCCCCGAAAGCCCTCCTGCGGGGTATACTGCCAACCCTGGATTTCAAGTCGGTTTGGGGCAGCCCCCTCAGACTCGCGGCCCAGCAGCTCATTCCAGGCCGCCGGGCGAGCGCCGTAAGTCCCGGCGGGCCCTCCTCCGCCGCCGGTCCTCCCCGGTCTCCCCCTCCTTTGGGTCCGGCCCGCCCGAAGGCCGCCTGCCGGCCGGCCCTTCACAACCCACCACGCCGCCCCAACCCGCCGCCACCTCTCTCCGGCAGCCGCCTCCTCCCGCCGCCGCCGCCCGTCCTCCGACCCGGCCCACCGGGATCGGCCCGTCTGCGGCGCGGGCAAATCCCTTGGATCGAATGGTTTAGTTTCAGCAGATCGCAGCGAAGCGGCTGCTCTACTGGGCACGACACCCCGATCCATACCCAAGTCGTCTGCAAGTGATCTTGCGTCCCTCTCTAGACGGCAGTTCCGCCAGAAGCTCCCGGCCCCCGCCTGCGGGTTAGGGAATATTGACCCGATCCCCTTTCGCCCAGGGGGCGAGTCCCTGGCCCCGCGAGGAGGGAGGTGCCGCCTCCGCTCGGAGCGGATCTTTCCTGGGGCTTAGGATCGACTGACCCATGTACAACTGCTGTTCACATGGAGGCCTTCTCCGCCACTCGGCCCTCGAGGATCTCACTTGAATATTTGCTACCACCACCAAGATCTGCACCCGAAGCGGCTCCACGAGGCCTCGCAGCCGGCGCTTCGATGCGCACCGCGGCAGCCCTCCTACTCGTCAGGGCGTACCACCCGGGCGGCGGTCCCACTCGCTCTCTGTCCCGACGGCCAGATGTGGGCAGCACGCTCAGCGCCGTCCATATTCAGGGCTAGTTGATTCGGCAGGTGAGTTGTTACACACTCCGACTTCCATGGCCATCGTCCTGCTGCCCGTATCAACCAACGCCTTTTCTGGGCTCTGATGAACGTCGGCCGCAATGAGGCGCCCTAACCCGGCGTTCGGTTCATCCCGCAGCGCCAGTTCTGCTTACCAAGAATGGCCCACTGGGCGCCATGCATTTAGGGCCTGGCCTCGAGCCGGCAGGTAGGGCCCCGCACCAATTTAAAGTTTGAGAAAAGGTTGAAGTGATTTCGGCCCCAAGTCCTCTAATCAATCGCTTTACTGGATGCAACTGCTCTCTCTCTTTTCTCGGGCGCCAGCTATCCTGAGGGAAACTTCGGAGGGATCCAGCTACTAGACGGTGCGATTAGTCTTTCGCCCCTATACCCAAGTCGGGCGATCGGTTTGCAGGTCAGAATCGCTGCGGACTTCCACCAGAGTTTCCTCTGGCTTGGTCCTGCTCGGGCATAGTTCACCATCTTTCGGGTCCTAGCATGCCCGCTCTCCCTCCGCCGCAGCCACGGGGAGCTGGCGTCTGGCGGTTAGGGGGTGCGGGACCGCAGAGGGCACCGCGCCGGCCGCGCTGATTTTTCCCAGTTCGATCTGCACGGCCCTCCCGTTTGCTTCTCAACAGCTTCACGTACTCTTGAAGTCTCTCTTCAGAGTGCTTTTCAACTTTTCCTCACGGTACGGCTCTATCGGTCTCGTGCCGGTATTTAGCCTTGGATGGAGTTTACCACCCGCCTTTTGGTTGCGCTACAAAACAACCCAACTCCCAGAAGCCCTGGCCGGAGGCCGGACGGGCGGCGCCCGCAGGGGCCTGACACCCGCCACGGGAGGGAAGGGGGCCTCGATGAAAGGGACCTCGGCACCGCTGCGACAGCCGGACCGGACTTCCCTACGCCACAGTTCCCGTGGGCCCGCTAGGGGCCCAGGGATTCGGCGCTGGGCTCTTCCCGCTTCGCTAGCCGCTACTGGGGGAGTCCTTTTTAGTTTCTTTTCCTCCGCTTAGTGGTATGCTTAAATCAAGCGGGTCCTCTCGTTCGACCTGAGGTCGATGGGTTCGCAATAGGCCTCGTCTCTATCTCTCTCGCCTCCCGGACCACCTGGGGCCTTGGAGGCTGCCAGGAAGGGGGGCCCCTCCGTGGCCCGTCCGCGCAGGCTCTCTTCTCTATCTCTCTCGGCGCTGGGCGCCCGCTCCCTCTCCGGCGGTCCACTTGGAGATGTGCCACGGGGCCGGCGGCACTCGGTCCCCGCTGGCTGGGCTTGGTCTCCTTTTTTTCTCTCTTGGCCTGCCCTGCCTGCCTGCCTGGCCTCCTTCCGGCACGCTCCCTCGAGGCCGCCCGTGTCTTTCTTGTTCCGCTCGGGGGGACGACCGGCGCTCGTGGGTGGGGCGGATACTCAGCGCCGCCCTGCCACACCACGGCGGACTCCCCCGAAGAGCTACTCGGCCCTCCGCGCGGAGACCGCAGCCGGCCGGTGCCCCTTCGCCTGCCCGCAGATTTCCTATATCATCCTCCCCGGAGAGCCGGGGACCCGTGCCGCAACCTCCCGGTCTCTTGGCACTCCCCTTGTTGCCGCCTGCAGCCAGTGTCATCGCGGCTCCTCGGGCGCACCCCGGCTTGGGCTACTCCCGCCTACACCCGGAAGACAGTACAGTGGCCGGCCCTCTCCGTCTCGGCGGACGGAAGGGGGCCGACCGGGCACGCTCTCTCTGCTCGGTAATGATCCTTCCGCAGGTTCACCTACGGAAACCTTGTTACGACTTTTACTTCCTCTAAATGATCAAGTTCGATCCTCTTCTGGACGCAGGAGCAGGGCGCCGGGGGCGCCCCTCCGCGGCCCGTCCGAGGATCTCACTAAACCATTCAATCGGTAGTAACGACGGGCGGTGTGTACAAAGGGCAGGGACGTAATAAACGAAAGCTGATGACTCGCGCTTACTGTGAATTCCTCGTTCAAGGGAGACAATTGTAACTCCCTATCCCAAGCACGAATGAGGTTCAACGGATTGCCCAGACCTTCCGGCCAAGGGCGGCTACCCGCTGATCCCCTCAGTGCAGCGCACGTGCGGCCCCGAATATCTAAGGGCATCACAGACCTGTTATTACTCAATCTCGCGTGACTGAACGTGACTTGTCCCTCTAAGAAGTCCGCGCCCGGCGGGGCGGCCGGCGCGACTATTTAGCAAGCCAGAGTCTCGTTCGTTATCGCAATTAACCAGACAAATCGTTCCACCAACTAAGAACGGCCATGCACCACCAGCCACAGAATCAAGAAAGAGCTCTGAATCTGTCAGTCCTCACTGTGTCCGGGCCGGGTGAGTTTCCCCGTGTTGAGTCAAATTAAGCCGCAGGCTCCACTCCTGGTGGTGCCCTTCCGTCAATTCCTTTATCTTTCAGCTTTGCAACCATACTTCCCCCGGAACTGAAAGACTTTGGTTTCCCGCAGACTGCCCGCCGCGTCATTGGAGATCAACCAGGTAGCCCCTTGGGGCCGGGGCCCGCCAACTCGGGCCCTCCGGACTGCTCGGCCGCGCCGCGGCTGCCGGGCCGCGGCGCCGGAGTCCTGCGCCTTTCTGCTCTCGCTCGCCGCCTGGCCTCCGCTGGAATGCCGCCCGCCGCCGGTCCTTCGCCCTCTCCAGCCCGGCCGGGGCGGCACTTCCTCTCACCGCGACGTGAGTGCGCCTTGGGCTGCCGGGACCCGGCGGAGGTCGGGTGCGGCCCGCCCTGGGCGGGCCGCACCCGACCCCAGGACTGCAGCGGAGAACCCGCCGTTCTCCGAGGGGCCCGGTCTCCCCTCTCCCTCGCTCTCTCCCGCTCGCTCTTCCGCAGCGGGCCGTGCTGCCGCTCCAGCCCCTCCTGAAGGCTAGCGGCCACGCACCACCGCACCTCCCCGTTCCAACACCTCTGGGCATGAAGGGGTCGGCCGGCCGCGCCGAAAAACGCCGTTGACGGAGCGCCCAGAGGGCCTCCCGGCTGGGCGGCGAGCCGCCACTTTTGTCCAGCCGCTCCGGAGCGGGGCTTGTCCAGACCCCAGGGGGAATCGCTCCGGAGGCTTGGGCTTCACCGTGTAGGAATAGCCGTATCGTATGGACAATATATGGCTGTAATGATTTCTGGCAGCTGGAGCTGAGATCGAGACCACCCTCCCCCCTATAAATAGGCAAACCAGGGAGTGGGGGTTAAGGTCCAAAATGCTCTCATTGAAATAGGCACGTTTCGGGCCCAACCTGTCCCGGCGCAAAGCCCTCTCAGAGGCCTTGGGTGGGCCAGCGAGCCGATGGACGGCAGGCCGGAGACGCCCGGCCCGCTTTCCGCGGGCAACCCCGGACATCCGAACTTCTCGGACCAGGTTTTCCGAGGAAGGCGATTTACCGCGCTGCACCACCCGCCCCGCCGGCCTGGAGCCGTTTTCGCCCGGGGAAGCGTGTCGGAAATGCACGGCTTTAGGGGGGTGGCGTGCGGCTGCGGCAGTTTTTTTCCCCAGGACTGCAATTTGCCGCGCCACATCACCAGTCCCCGCTGCTCCGGAGCTGGGCTTGTCCAGACCCGAGGGGGAATCGCTCCAGAGCCTTGGGCTCCACCGTGTGGAAATGGCCGTATCGTATGGACAATATATGGCTGTAATGATTTCTGGCAGCTGGAGCTGAGCTTGAGACCACCTTCCCCCCTATAAATAGGCAAACCAGGGAGTGGGAGTTAAAGTCCAAAATGCTCTCATTGAAATAGGCAAGTTTTGGGCCCAACAGACCCTGACGAGAGACGCTCTCGAGAGCCGGAGATCCGACCTTTCGCGGACAACGAAGTCCGAGGAAGAAATCTTCAGCGGGCGCCCACGCAACGCCGCCCGTCCGGCACCCACGGCGGGACGGGCGCCGCCCGCTGCAAGACTCTGTCCCCGTGCCGGAGGCCCGGGTCCCTCCCCGCCCGACGGCCCGTCGCACGACGGCATTGGGACCGACCTAGCAACTCGCCACCCCGGCACTACTCCCCCAGAGCCCTCCTGCGGGGTATACTGCCAACCCTGGAATTCAAGTCAGTTTGGGGCGGCCCCCTCAGACTCGCGGCCCAGCAGCTCATCCCAGGCCGCCGGGCGAGCGCCAGTTCACTCCACCGTCAGTCTTGGCGGGCCCTCCATTTTCAAGGGCCGGTTGGAGCTTGCCGGACACCGCCGGAGACGCGGCGCTGTACGGGGCCGCAGCCCCTAGCTCCGGTCAAGCCGATTCCAGGGATCCCGCCCCTTACCAAGAAAAGAAAACTTTTCCCGGGGCCCCAGCCGGCGTCTGCGGGCTTGCTTGCTTCGCAGCTCGGACCGCCATGGAGGACGGACAATATTTCTGAACCCTGCGGGCTCAGAAATATTGACCCAATTCCCTTTCGCCCGGGGGGCAAGGCCCCAGCCCCGCGAGGAGGGGGGGCGCCCGCCTCCGCTCGGAGCGGATTTTCCCTAAGGCTTAGGATCGACTGACCCATGTACAACTGTTGTTCACATGGAACCCTTCTCCGCCACTCGGCCCTCGAGGATCTCACTCGAATATTTGCTACTACCACCAAGATTTGCGCCCACAGCGGCTCCACGCGGCCGGTGCTTCGACGCACACCGCGGCGGCCGTCCTACTCGCCGGGGCGTACCACTAGGGCGGTAATCCCACTCACTCTCTGCCCCGACGGCCGGGTGTGGGCGGCACGCTCAGCGCCATCCAGTTTCAGGGCTAGTTGATTCGGCAGGTGAGTTGTTACACACTCCTTCCGACTTCAATGGCCACCGTCCTGCTGTCTGTATCAACCAACGCCTTTTCTGGGCTCCGATGAGCGTCGGCCGCAATGCGGGGCTTCACCTGGTGGCCCCCAGACTCGCAAGCCCGATAGACTCCTTGATCCGTGTTTCAAGACAGGTCGGCAGGGCTCGCAAATTTCGCCCGCGGACCCGGGGCGCCTCAGCGCGGCCGACACCGGCCCGGACGGGGACCGCCGGCCCGGCGCCACCTGGGACGGTCGAGGCGGGCGGGGCCCTCCGGCGGGCCTAGAGTCGGGTTCGCCCGGGGAACCGCCCTGAGTTTTGCGCTCGATTGTGTCGGAAATGCACGGCTTTAGAGGGTCTTTGTAGTGTGTTTTTTATTATTTCAATTGATAAAGTGTTTCTACCTGAACAATTTTTTGCTCATTTTACCTTGGTTACACCGCCTTGATATCAATAAAAAAAAACTGTCTCAAAAAAAAAACTCTCCTCACTAACATAAGAATGTGTGACGTTAACTCCGGAGGTTGGCATACTTTCCCGGTTTTCCGTGGCAGCTCAATCGGCAACGTCACACGCACCTCTTGTAAATTTTCTTGAGAATTTCGCCGCACTCCTTCACGAAAATAACGTATTTTTTTCAGAATGCCAAAGACCTGTATTGTTGCTGGTTGCAGCAACACTACCAAAGATACTTTTAGTCTGCATCGTTTTCCATCTGACCCAAAATGTAGACGAATTTGGACGGCGAAAGTGAAACTGTCCCAAGCCAAGTGGTCGGACCAAACGAGCACTCAGTGATCTGCTCCGCACACTTCGAGCCTTCTTGTTTTGATCGAAACCTCAACGATCAACAACATCAGTTTGGGATTAAGTTCAAGGCAATGCTTCGTCCCGATGCTGTACCCACAATATTTCTAATAAGCAAGAAAAGTGAGCCGGTACTGGAAGATAAGAGGAAGGGTGCTTTTGCAAACCGCCAGCGACTCCGAGTAAGTTTTATCGTTTCTCACTCGCCATGCATTCACGTTAGTTTCATAATCGCATGGTGCATGTAATCGTTTTGTACACGTTTTGTTAATTTTGGTTGTTTATTCTGTTGATCATAAAGCTAGAAACACTGAACAGAAATAGTAGCCTACTTTGATATTTGTACATCTTGATAGACTAATGACGGGGCAGGGTTGAAATCGGTTAACACTTTCTTGTTGACATTAATCTGGTCACTCACTAATATGCAAGGTGCAGTTCTTCTTCAATCAGCATGAGCCTTACTGATCGTGACATTCATGTGTGTGCCATGAAGATAAGAAGCAACAATATCATTAGTCGTAAGGTTTCCGCACCTGATTTTGTTTCTTCTGCCTTTCAATATATTTTTCATTATATACGCACAACTGTGGTAGTTTATAAATGACACTGTTGTTTTACTGAACTATTTCTCCTATTCATTTCAACAAGGATTAATTTCATTTAATTTGTTTTCTTTCATTGGAAACTGCTATCAGGTTATAAAGGATGTGCTTCCACGGAAACAAGCCAGAAGAGAGAGCAACCAGGTCCGAAAGGTTGGGGATAGAACCTTGTGCATAGAAAGTGTGCCAGACCCAGAGTGATTCCAGTTGTGTCGGTAAGTCCATCACAATCACTTACTCCCTTCAACTATTGTTGAACATTCAAGAGGAACAAATAGGTATTGTTCTTTCAATTTTTCTCTCTGGAAATTTTTTTTAAATAACTTTCATTTTGTTCTTTTACATGTCTAGAATGTGGATGCTGCTTGTCAGACTGATCCAGTGAAAATTCTTTGATGCAATATACGTAAGTATCAAAATGCATTTATCAAGATGTATTTTTGCGTTGGGGAGATGTTAATTATATATAACGGGTTTGCCCGTTTGCCTATTTAAAATAGTTACATGTAGATATGTAGATATGCCGTGCTGGTCCAGCTGGTTCTCGGGCAAGCACTGAGCATACAGTGCTTATAAATATACGTTGGGTAAGGGCAAACCCGTTATATATCAAAATGCATTTGAAATGTCTATTTTTGTTATCATATTAATTTATAAATGGCATTTTTTCTTCTTATTCGGTTTTATTGTTCTCGTCACAGTTCATGATAAACAACAAATTTATCAAATTTATACAATTTTTTTCTGATAGATACCGATGCCGGAATACAAGCTGTTTCCGAAGTCAGCGAAACTGGAATAAAATGCAAGCTGCTTGATGATGCAGAAGTTGAAGAATTAGAAGAGGAAGAGTTAGAAGAGGAACAAGAGCGTGATGAGTCCTCCGACTATGAACCATCCTCCTCATCATCTTCGTCATCATCTTCAGAACCTTGTTGCACCCGGTCATTCAAAAAGTAAGTACGATAGATGCAGTATATGAAACTAGAATTTATTTTATAAGGTTACAACAGAAACAAAGCGAAATGCTTTTTTTTAATTTAAAATTAACCTTCTCTCATCGCAGAGTAGAAACTACTTTTCATTCCTACACTCACCGTGGTATCACCTTGGTTTATCCAAATGCCATTGATCTTTTGTAAACAGAAGGGTAAGAACTCCACAGACCGTTCCAATATCACCGGATGTTCTTCCTCAAGATCATCCTAAGTACACTGTGTTCGAGGGGGAGCTCTTCCAACATTTCAGGACGTGTTTCAAGTGCGGTTCACGGAAGATCAGTCTGATGAAACGAACTGTGGGGACGTTCGTTTCTGTTTTTAAGCGATGAGGGGCCTGCAAGTCCAGGGGGACGACCTGGAGTTCCCAGCCATGGCTGGGTGCAACACCTGCAGGAAATCTGCTACTCTCTGCAGCTTTCCCGTTTGCTGTTGCCAGCCCAGCAAAGGGGGCAGCTTGAATTTTGCTGCGCACTTTTTTCTCCCACCAGAAGAGACACCTCTTGCCATCAGTTAAAGCGGTGTGGACACAACACATCACCGAAGTAAAGCTTCGTCTGAAAGCTGATAGTCAAACGCTAGTCATCGGCGGGGATGGACGTGCAGATAGTCTAGGCCACTCCGCTAAATATGGGAACTACACTGCAATAGAACTCAACGCCAACAAGATTGTTGATATTCAGCTTGTACAGGTGAGTCTTTGTTTCTGAAGAAAGGTAGAGTTGATGTACATGCGATGGTTTTCGATAAATGGTTCTCGACAATTTGTACGAGCAAAAGGATGCATTCATTTCATTAACTTTATTCTGTATACAAAGTCAATTTGAAAGTTGATTATTTCAATTTGCTGCTGCCGCTGTGCCTTGATTGACAGCCTCAGATTGACTGTTTGTTACTAACATTTAGTACATATATTTGTTGTGTATTCATTTTTTAGTGCAAAGAAGTCAAGAGTAGCTACCACATGGAGCTGGAGGGCTTCAAAAGGACAATGGCAACCCTACGTGAAGCTGACCCCACTGTCTGCAAAATCTGTCTGATAAATAGGACTAGACTGTTCACTTGTGTGGTGGATTTGATACATGGTTTAGTTATTTAGATATTTTGCCGTGTGATGCAAGCCTCTTTACTTGAAAAGTGAGCACTGTTCCTGTCATTTTTATGATATATTTTTAATATGTTGACTCGAGTTGTCGTATTTTCAGTTGTGTCAAATGTTGATCCTGACTGTCCCATTCTCTAACCCAATCACCAACACTCACGATATCCTAACCTTAACACCAAGAATATCCCTCACCCTACTGTCCCTAACCATAACCACAAACCTATATATCCGTAACCCTAACCACCAACCTATATATCACTAAATCCGACCACAACCCCAATCCTAACCCTTACCCTACAGCTACCCTAACCCTAACCCTTACTCTAACCCTAACCACAACCCTAGCCCTAACCACAAACCTATATATCACTAGCCCTAACCACAATCCCAATCCTAATCCTGACCCTATCCCTATCCCTACCAGTAACCCTATCTGTAATCTAAATATATCCCTAACTCCAACACTATTATCCAACCCCTAAGCCTAACCCTAACAACAAACCTATATATCACAAAATCTAACGACAACCCCAATCTCAACCCTTACCCTACTCCTAACCCTTACTCTAACCCTAACCCTAGCCCTAACCACAAATCTTTATATCACTAACCCTAACCACAACCCCGATCCTAACACTTACCCTACCCCTACTCCTAACCCTAACCACAAACCTATATATCACTACATCTAACCCTAACCACAACCCCAATCCTAACCCTTATCCTACCCCTAACCTTAACTCTTACTCTAACCCTAACCCTAGCCCTAACCACAAACCTTTATATCACAAACCCTAGCCACCACCCCAATCCTAACCCTTACCCTATCCTTAACCCCAACCCTATTATACTGCCCCTAAAACTAACCCTAACCACAAACATATATATCAGTAAATCTAACCCCAACCAAATCCCCAATCGTAACCTTCACCCTACCCATACTCCTAACCCTATATGTAGCCCTAACCCTATCCCTAACCTTATTATCCTAACCCAAGCCCTACCCCTAACCACAAACCTATATATCGCTAAGCCTAACCCTAACCACAACCCTAACCGTAGCCCTAACCACAAACCTATATATCACTAAATCTAACCCTAACCACATCCTCAATCCTAACCCTTACCCCACCCCTAACCCTAATCCTTACCTTAACCCTAACCCTAGCCACAACCCCAATCCTAACCCTTACCCTACCCCTAACCCTAACCCTAACCACAAACCTATATATCACTACATCTAGCCCTAACCACAACCCCAATCCTAACCTTTATCCTACCCGTAACCTTAACTCTTACTCTTACCCTAACCCTAGCCCTAACCACAAACTTATTCATCAGAAACCCTAGCCACAACCCCAATCCTAACCCTTACCCCATCCCTAACCCCAACCCTAACCCTATCTGTAACCCTATCCCTAACCCCAACCCTATTATACTACCCCTAAAACTAACCCTAACCACAAACATATATATCAGTAAATCTAACCCCAACCAAATCCCCAATCGTAACCCTCACCCTACCCATACTCCTAACCCTATCTGTAACCCTAACCCTATCCCTATCCTTATTATCCTAACCCTAGCCCTACCCCTAACCACAAACCTATATATCGCTAAGCCTAACCATAACCACAACCCTAACCGTATCCCTACCACTAACCCTTACTCTAACCCTAACCGTAGCCCTAACCACAAACCTATATATCACTAAATCTAACCCTAACCACACTCTCAATCCTAACCCTTACCCCACCCCTAACCCTAATCCTTACCTTAACCCTAACCCTAGCCACAACCCCAATCTTAACCCTTACCCTAACCCTTACCCTAACCCTAGCCCTAATCACAAACTTATATATCACTAACCCTAGCCACAACCCCAATCCTAACCCTTACCCTATCCCTAACCACAGCCCTAACCCTATCTGATACCGTATCCCTAACCCCAACCCTATTATACTACCCCTAACCCTAAGCACAATCATATATATATCAGTAAATCTAACCCCAACCAAAACCCCAATCCTAACCCTCACCCTACCCCTAACCCTATCTGTAACCCTAACCCTATCCATAACCCCAACCTTATTATCCTAACCGTACTCTAACCCTAACCACAAACCTATATATCCCTAAACCTTGCCCTAACCACAATACCAACCCTAACCCTTACCCTA
Organism: Acanthaster planci; assembly: GCF_054643075.1. NCBI lineage: Eukaryota > Metazoa > Echinodermata > Asteroidea > Valvatida > Acanthasteridae > Acanthaster > Acanthaster planci. The sequence continues at coordinate 6,941,920 of NC_141787.1, forward strand.
CCCCTATCTGTACCTCAACCCTATCCCTAACCCCAACCCTTTTATCCTAGCCCTAGCCCCAACCCTAACTGAGAAAACATGGCTGTTGCGTTTGAATATGGCAATGGTCGTTACCGTGAAAACAAAACATCAATCATCAATTAGAGCACCCTTTGAAAATAGGGAAACAAATTTTAAAAGCAAGGTTACTTGAGACAAAAATGTGCATTCTGAGGTTTTACATGAAAACAATTTAATTGTAGCTGTCCTTGAAATAAGAAGTTGGAAATTCAGATTTCCAAATCTAATATCTTCTTTGACAAATTATCTTGCATCTTTATCCAAGTTACATTTTATTTATAAATCACAAGATCACGTCATCATTTATGCCATTTCACATACGTCAGTCTGTGTACAAGCCAGTGTTAAGTCAAGGTTTCGATTCTCAAGGCCTGCGGTTGAATAAAAAGGTACCTTTTAGACAAATTGTACCCGAGTTAAAGAAAAAGGAAGAATATGGGCCTACATTGTGTTGTGTGTGTACAATCACAACTCTTTTGCAGGAGTTCATAGTAACTCCAAAGACGGTGTTTCATCATTCTGTTTTCATGCAAAGCACCTAGGGAAATACGGAATGGTCAATACTTGCATTTGATATTTTCTTAAGTTTTGAGAAATGGCAGGTAAATTTTGGTAGTGTTCTATTTGAGTTCGAAAAGAGACATATTCTTGACCAAGTAACTTGGGTGAATTTTTTTCCCTTGTCCCTTTTTGTAACTCGAATACGGACATAAAATTTAGGGCCAGTGAGGCTCTAGATATAAATCACAACATGAAGTTTCGGTCTTGCCAAAATTAAAAGTAACGTGGGTTACGTGGAGATAAAAACAAAACTGAATGGAGTGCACCGTGATACAGAGGCTGTATACAGCTTTTGGGACGTGATTAGGGTAAAACCCAAATCTTTACTGATTCGACATCCAGTGGATTCTCTGTCATTTTCTGTTCTTGAAATTCAAATAACTATAGGGATTGTTTGTTTGTTTTGCTTTTGTTTGACCAGTTTTCTGCTTGTATTTGGGGGAACAGATCTGTTGGCGTGACGCAAGAAGATTAATCCAATACAAGTGGGACATGCATGTCTTTTGTGAGGATTTCTGTTTGAAAATATCAAGTGATTCTGCAGTTGAAAGCAAGCGAAATTGTACTAAATGTCCTTCCGTCAATGAAATAAGGTGCCAGACTGTGCTGCCCCTTGATCTCTTTCTCTTGCACCGTCAATAATAAAAATTCATATAGAGATACGTCGCTGTTTTTTCGATTGAGATCACTAGGCAGAAATGGACCCCAACACGGTTGAAATCGGTTTTATTGTCGAACATTTAAGAAATGTAGATTATGAATAAAAAAGTGATCCGTGTATTCAACCCAGAAAATTGCCTTTAGAGTTTTGCGCTCACAAAAAAAAAAGTGAGGGGGGGGAAATATAAAAGTTATGTGGTGTTGACCAAGCATTCAGGCGCACGGACTCCTGAAATTCGCAAGGAATCGCAGTTACCGGCTTCCATATAGGACTCTTCTGGGATCTCGGGGTTCCCGGCCCACCACACTTCCTCCCTGCCCATCCATTTAACTCTAAAAAGAGTTTGAGCGACCATGCAAGGGAGGAAACGAGACAAGCCCCTAAGCCCTGGCCGCCGAGTCGGCCATACGTCTCGAACCTGTACTAAGGCGCTCACCTGGACTTCGCGGACAGTCCCAGCAGAAGAGCTTATCCCGTGGGCTAAGGTACTGTTGGTATTTGGCGGGGTGAATTAGAGTCTCTTATAGCTACTGACTGACAGCAAACTTTGGGAAAATAAAAGTCACCGGTGGGATTCGAACCCACGATATGACGATCTGATAACCACGAGCTTAACCATTTGGCAATTTCAGAGAATTGCTTCGGGTCGTTCATATTTACATAGATAACAAAACCATTATTAACCAACTTATACCGTACAGAATTTTGCTCTGCAAAGACTGAGCGATCAAAACGCTACAATAGTACATCATGTAGCAAAAATGCACAATTGGCCTGCACACAAATCTTACTGGCAGCTCTTCCTTGACAAATTTGAATTAATGCGCGCGCATCAATATGGCAAAGTTCCCGACTGCGAGTCCGTCCGGACACGTCTCAACTCTTAAAGGTTGTACTACACCAAAATACGCGCCCATAGGGGTGCTCTGCCCAATTCAGGGAGAATTCCTCGCCAAACTGGGGCGCTGAAAAAGTATCCCTAGAGTTTACTTGAAAAAGAGGAGATTGTGTGGCCGAAGAAATTGTGGGATTGTGGAAGAATGGCCCAGAATGAACTCTCCACATTCAAGCTCTCCCATCCCAGGGCAAAAGCACAGCAAAATGCTAAAGACAAATTGTTCCAAGAGACTGAAAAGGTGGAGGGATGTCATTTGAAAAATGGCTGCTGATGACAGACTTGGTAGCGTTCACTTTTTTAAGGGGGGGTTGGTGAATAATTAGAAAGTTCATTGGTTAAGTAACCTACTTAAAATTGCAAATCAATAGAAAGCTGAATGACCCAAGAGCACTCTGCTTTTTTGTTTTGTTTTGTTCTTTTTTAAGTTGCCGCTGGGGGGTTAGAGGCCCAAAGGACTTTGGATATACCGGTAGATCAACAATTGAATGTTAAAATGGAACATGAGCATGTTACTTACGTCTCTGATGATACTCTTCATAGGGAGGTACTGGATGTCTTACGGAACGTTCGTCCACCCAGATATCACGCCCAGTATATCCAATAAAACTCACTAGGTAAGACCATTCTTCATTTTTGACTACTTCAGCTGCACACCATCTTCCCAACTCATCGAATGCCTGGACGCAACATCCAACTGAGAATTTTGCTGTCATTTTTCCCTCTTTAGAAACTGAACATTTGTAGAACTGCACCAAAACTGTAAATTGATGAAAAATGAAGATTAGGAAGTCACCTTAACCTTGCCCTTATTTGGCAGCCAATTTACTCCGGAGACTCCATCATGAAAGGAAAAAAAAGGCCCCAGAATATTTCATTTTAACTGGTGACACAAATATCTCATTAATATTCTGTTTGCAAATGATTATTACTTTGTTACAAATTGCTTTTTTTTATACGTGCACCAAACATTTCATATAGATTATAAATGTACGTGACAATGAACTCTAAATTCTTATTTTTTGATTTTCATATCACTACGCAGCATCAAGCTAGTGATCAATCCAGCAATGAATGACCACAACCAGCGAAGGATGACACATATCCGTCATTCCCTTTGTACCAAGGACTGGTACCTTTAGCAGAGGTCAAAAGCATAGGACTACTGGTTTATCACCACAAGGGGGCAATAAAAATTGTCCACTGGGGAAAGCTTTCATTTCCGAATGGATGTTTTCTTTCCGAGTCAGAGAGGTCTAACTCGAATTCGTTTAAATGGGAGAAAATCGTA
>NC_141787.1:6950387-7012809 GCF_054643075.1 Acanthaster planci
CTTGGGTGGGCCGGCGAGCCGATGGACGGCAGGCCTGGAGGCACCCGGCCCGCTTTCCGCTAGCAACCCCGGACATCCGAACCTCTCGGACCAGGTTCTCCGAAGAAGGCGATTCACCGCACCGCACCACCCGCCCCGCCGGCCTGGAGCCGTTTTCGCCCGAGGAAGCGTGTCGGAAATGCACGGCTTTAGGGGGGCCGCGTGCGGCTGCGGCGGTTTTTTTTTCGCCAGGACGGCAATTGGCCGCGCCGCACCACCAGTCCCCGCTGCTCCGGAGCTGGGCTTGTCCAGACCTGATGGGGAATCGCTCTGGAGCCTTGGGCTCCACAGTGTGGTAATGGCCGTATCGTATGGACAATATATGGCTGTACTGATTTCTGGCAGCTGGAGCTGAGCTCAAGACCACCCTCCCCCTATAAATAGGCAAACCAGGGAGTGGGGGTTAAGGTCCAAAAATGCTCTCAATGAAATACGAGAGACGCTCTCGAGAGCCGGGGTGCCTTGCCGACGCGTTTGCAGGTGGGGACGAGTCGGTTTTTGCGCCCGAGTCGGTTCGAAACCGGAGATCCGACCTTTCGCGGACCAAGGAAGAAATCTTCAGCGGGAGCCCAGGCAACGCCGCCCGTCCGGCACCCACGGCGGGACCGGCGCCGCCCGCTGAGAGACTCTGTCCCCGGGCTGGAGGCCCCGGTCCCTCCCCGCCCAACGGCCCGTCGCAAGACGGCATTGGGACCGACTTGGCAACTCGCCACCCCGGCGCTACTCCCCCAGAGCCCTCCTGCGGGGTATACTGCCAACCCTGGATTTCAAATCAGTTCGGGGTGGCCCCCTCAGACTCGCGGCCCAGTAGCTCATACCGGGCCGCTGCACGAGCACCGGTTCGATCCGCCGTCAGTCCCAGCTGGCCCTCCTCCGGCTGCGCCGCTCCTCCTCCGCCGCCGGTCCACCGGGTCCGCTCCGCCTGAGGGCCGCCGGGCAAGCGCCGGTTCACTCTGCCGTCAGTCCCGGGTCCTCCTCCTCCTCTTTGTCCGGCCCGCCCGAAGGCCTCCAGCCGGCCGGCCCTCCACAACCCGCCCGCCACCCCAACCTGCCGCCCCCACCTATCTGCTGCCACGCAAGTGGCACCGCCACTCTCCCGGCAGCCGCCTCTCGCCGCCGCCGCCCATCCTCCAACCCAGCCCGCCAGGATCTTTCCGTCTGCGGCGCGGGCAAATCCCGCGGAAGAAGGACCTAGGCTTGCCGACTTCCCTTACCTACATTGTTCTATCGACCAGAGGCTGTTCACCTTGGAGACCGGCTGCGGTTATGGGTACGACCCCGCATTTTCAAGGGCCGGCCGGATCCCGCCTCGGCCGGTCCCTGGCCGGCCTCCACTCTCGTTGCACCTCGGGGCTTCACCTGGCGGCCCCCCGACTCGCGAGCCCGATAGACTCCTTGATCTGTGTTTCAAGACGGGTCGGCAGGGCTTGCGACATTCGCCCTCTGGCTTGGTCCTGCTCGGGCATAGTTCACCATCTTTCGGGTCCTAGCGTGGCCGCTCTTCCTCCGCCGCAGCCAAGGGGGGCTGGCGGCTAGGGGGTGCGGGGCCGCAGCGAGCACAGCACCTGCCGCGCTGAATCTCCTGGGCCCGACGGCTTAACGTACTCTTGAACTCTCTCTTCAGAGTGCTTTTCAACTTTCCCTCACGGTACTTGTGCTCTATGGGTCTCCTGCCGGTATTTAACCTGGGATGGAGTTTGGGTTGCGCTACAAAACAACCCAACTCCCGGAAGCCCTGGCCGCCGGCCGGCCGGACGGCGCCCGCAGGGGCCTGACACCCGCCACGGGACGGAGGGGGCCTCGATGAGAAGGACCTCGGCACCGCCGCGACCGCCATACCGGACTTCCTCACGCCACAGTTCCCTTGGGCCCGCTGGGGGCCCAGGGATTCGGCGCTGGGCTCTTCCCGCTTCGCTAGCCGCTACCGGGGGAATCCTGGTTAGTTTCTTTTCCTTCGCTTAGTGATATGCTTAAATCGAGCGGGTCCTCTTGCCCGACCTGAGGTCGATGGGTTCGCAATAGGCCTCGTCTCTATCTCTCTGGCCTCTCGGGGCCCACCCGGCGCCTCAGAGGCTGCCGGGAAGGGGGCACCCCTCCACGGCCCGTCCGTGCGGGCTCTCTTCTCTCTCTCTCTCTCGGCGCTGGGCGCCCGCTCCCTCTCCGGCGGTCAACTCGGAGATCTGCCATGGGGCCGGTGGCACTCGGTCCCTGCTGGCTGGGCCTGGCCTTCCCTTTTTCTCTCTTGGCCTGCCCTGCCTGCCTGGCCTCCTTCGGGCGCGCTCCCTCGAGGCCTCCCGTGTCTTTTTTGTTCGGCTCGGGGGACGACCGGTGCCCGTGGGTGGGGCAGATACTCAGTGCCGACCTACCACACCATGGGGGACTCCCCCGGGGGCAACTCGGCCCTCCGCGGGGAGACTGCGCCCGGCCGGTTCCCCTTCGCCTGCGCGCATATTTCCCATATCATCCTCCCCGGAGAGCGGGGCACCCGCGACGCAACTTCCAGTCTCTTGGCACACCCCTTGTTGCCGCCTGCAGCCAGTGTCTTCGCGGTTCCTCGGGCTCTGGAGCACCCCGGCTTGGGCCACTCCCGCCTACACCTGGGAGACAGTACGGTGGCCGGCCCTCCCCGCCTCGGCAATCTTTTAGGCAGGATCAACCAGGTAGCCCCTCGGGGCCGGGGCCCGCCAACTCGGGCCCTCCGGACTGTTCGGCCGCGCCGTGGCTGCTGGGCCACGGCACCGGAGTCCTGCGCCTCTCTGCTCTCGCTCGCCGCCCGGCCACCGCTGGAATGCCGCCCGCCGCCGGTCCTTCGCCCTCTCCAGCCCGGCCGGGGCGGCACTTCCTCTCCTTCCCCGAGCGCGCGGGTAACCGCTGGAATGCCACCCTTTGGCCCCATTGCGCCGGCCTCCTCTCGCCTCGATCCCGGAGGGGGCGGCCAGACCAGCCGGGAGGCTGGCCGAGCTGAGCTCCCTCCGTCTGGGAGATCCCCGGTCGGGGATCCTGTCTGCCGCCGCAAGGGCTACGGCTTGGCGCGACCGCGGGGCGCCGCCCACCCGGCGGGCGTGCTGCGGGGTTGCGCGAGGCCCCGGCCTGGCGGGGCGCTGCCGGCTCTCCGGGCCTGGGACGCCACCGCGACGTCAGTGGCCGGGACCCGGCGGAGGTCAGGTGCGGCCCGCCCCAGGGCGGGCCGGTCCCACCGCTCCGCGGAAGTTGCCGGGCCGATCCGGACGTTGCATATATTGCTGATCAGGGGCAGCGGAGAACCCGCCGCTCTCCGAGGGGCCCTGGCTGCCCTCTCCCTCACTCTCTCCCGCTTGCTCTTCCGCAGCGGGCCGTGCTGCCGCTCCAGCCCCTCCTGAAGGCTTGTGGCCACGCACCACCGCACCTCCCGTCCCGGGGTCCGGCCGAACTGCGCCCCCGGGAACGGCCTTTCCGACACCTCTGGGCATGAAGGGTCGGCCGGCCGCGCCGAAAAACGCCGCTGACGGAGCGCCCGGAGGGCCTCCCGGCGGGGCGGCGGGCCGCCACTTTTTTCCGAACCTACCGTCCCGGGGCTCTCCAGTAGGGCCAGCCGCGGCCCGGGAACGACCTATCCGACACCTCTTGGCAAGGCCTGGTGGGCCGGCCGACGCTCTCCTGGGCTGAAGGCGTCGGCCGGCCGCGCCAAAAACGCCATTGACGGAGCGCCCGGAGGGCCTCCCGGCGGGGCGGCGAGCCGCCACATTTGTCCAGCCGCTCCGGAGCGGGGCTTGTCCAGACCCCAGGGGGAATCGCTCCGGAGGCTTGGGCTTCACAGTGTAGGAATAGCCGTATGGACAATATATTGCTGTACTGATTTCTGGCAGCTGGAGCTGAGCTCGAGACAACCCTCCCCCCTATAAATAGGCAAACCAGGGAGTGGGGGTTAAGGTCCAAAATGCTCTCATTGAAATACGCACGTTTCGGGCCCAACCTGTCCCGGCGCAAAGCCCTCTCAGAGGCCTTGGGTGGGCCAGCGAGCCGATGGACGGCAGGCCGGAGACGCCCAGCCCGCTTTCCGAGGGCAACCCCGGACATCCGAACCTCTCGGACCAGGTTTTCCGAGGAAGGCGATTCACCGCGCTGCACCACCCGACCCGCCGGCCTGGAGCTGTTTTCGCCCGGGGACACGTGTCGGAAATGCACAGCTTAAGGGGGGTGGCGTGCGGCTGCGGCGGTTTTTTTCCCCAAGACTGCCATTCGCCGCGCCACACCACCAGTCCCCGCTGTTTCGGAGCCGGGCTTGTCCAGAGCCTTGGGCTCCACCGTGTGGAAATGGCCGTATCGTATTGACAATATATGGCTGTAATGATTTCTGGCAGCTGGAGCTGAGCTTGAGACCACCTTCCCCCCTATAAATACTCAAACCAGGGAGTGGGGGTTAAGGTCCAAAATGCTCTCATTGAAATAGGCACGTTTTGGGCCCAACAGACCCTGACGAGAGACGCTCTCTAGAGCCGGAGATCCGACCTTTCGCGGACCACGAAGTCCGAGGAAGAAATCTTCAGCGGGCGCCCACGCAACGCCGCCCGTCCGGCACCCACGGCGGGACGGGCGCCGCCCGCTGCAAGACTCTGTCCCCGTGCCGGAGGCCTGGGTCCCTCCCCGCCCAACGGCCCGTCGCACAACGGCATTTGGACCGACCTGGCAACTCGCCACCCCGGCGCTACTCCCCCAGAGCCCTCCTGCGGGGTATACTGCCAACCCTGGAATTCAAGTCAGTTTGGGGCGGCCCCCTCAGACCAGCCGCCCAGCAGCTCATACCAGGCCGCCGGGCGAGCGCCGGTTCACTCCGCCGTCAGTCCTGGCGGGCCCTACTCCGACTGCGCCCGCTTCTCCTCCGCCGCCAGTCCTCCCCGGTTTACTCCTCCTCAGGGTCCGGCCCGCCCGAAGGCCGCCGGCTGGCCGGCCGGCCCTCCTCGCTATGAACACTTGGCTGCCACAAGCCAGTTATCCCTGTGGTAACTTTTCTGACACCTCTTGCTTCAAACTCCGAAGCTCAAAAGGATCAATAGGCCACGCTTTGACGGTCCGTATTCATACTGAAAATCAAAATCAAACGAGCTTTTGCCCTTTTGCTCCGCGAGGGGTTTTCTGTTCTCGCTGAGCTCGCCTTAGGACACTTGCGTTACCCTTTGACAGATGTACCTCCCCAGTCAAACTCCCCGCCTGACGCTGTCGCCAGAGCGGGTGGCGGCCGGCGGAGCCCTGAGGCGGCCGGCCGCGTAGCGCCAATAGACTGGGCCCGCGCGGGGCCCGCTCCCCGCCCCACCGGCTAAGTAAAGAAACGACGAGAGTAGTGGTATTTCACCGTCGGGCCGGGGCCCTCCCACCTATCCTACACCCCCGTGTTTCTTCACAAGGTCAGACTAGAGTCAGATTTAACAGGGTCTTCCTTCTCCGCTGATTCTGCCAAGCCGGTTCCCTTGGCTGTAGTTTCGCTAGAGAGTAGATAGGGACAGTGGGAATCTCGTTAATCCATTCATGCGCGTCACTAATTGGATGACGAGGCATTTGGCTACCTTAAGAGAGTCATAGTAAATCCCGCCGTTTATCCGCGCTTCACCTGGCTGCCCCCAGACTTGCGAGCCCGATAGACTCCTTGATCCGTGTTTCAAGACGGGCCGGCAGGGCTCGCGACATTCGCCCGCGGACCCGGGGCGCCTCAGTGCGGCCGACACCGGCCCGGACGGGGACCGCCGGCCCGGCGCCACCTGGGACGGTCGAGGCGGGCGGGGCCCTCCGGCAGGCCGGGAAGCCTGGCCCGCGGCCGCTGTGGGGAGGCGGCGGCGCACGGGCGGGCGTCGACCGTCGTCCCTTCCTCGGCGCGACCACGGCCGGTCTCTAGGCTCTCCGACCGCCCCCCCCCGGTCTGGGGAACCGGGGTGCCGGTATTTAGCCTTGGATGGAGTTTACCACCCGCCTTTGGGCTGCGCTACAAAACAACCCGACTCCCGGAAGCCCTAGTCACCGGCCGGACGGCGCCCACAGGGGCCTGACACTCGCCACAGGACGGAGGGGGCCGCGACAGCCGGACCGGACTTCCTCACGGCACAGTTCCCGCAGGCCCGCTGGGGGCCCGGAGACTCGGCGCTGGGCTCTTCCCGCTTCGCTCGCCGCTACTGGGGGAATCTTGGTTAGTTTCTTTTCCTCCGCTAAAGATATGCTTAAATCGAGTGGGTCCTCTCGCCCGACCTGACGTCGATGGGTTCGCAACAGGCCTCTGCCTCTGCCTCTCTCTCGCCTATCGGGGAGCCTCGGCGGCTGCCAGAAAGGGGGCCCCCTCCGCAGCCCGTCCGCGCAGGCTCTCTTCTCTCTCTCTCTCTCTCTCTCTCTCTCGGCGCTGGGCGCCCGTTCCCTCTCCGCCGGTCCACTCGGAGATCTGCAACGGGGCCGGCAGCACTCGGTCCCCGCTGGCGGGGCCTGGCGTCCCCTTTTTCCCTTTTGGCATGCCCTGCCTGCCTGCATGCCTGGCCTTCTTCTGGCGCGCTCCGTTGAGGCCGCCCGTGTCTTTCTTGTTTGGCTCGGGAGTCCCGTGCCCACTCGGCACACGTTTTGGCCCCAACAGACCCCGACGAGAGACGCTCTTGCGAGCTAGGGTGCCTCGCCGACGCGTTCACGGGTGGGGCCGAGTCGGGTTTTGCGCCCGAGTCGAAGCGAGACCGTAGATGCGCCCTTTCGCGGACAACGCAGTCCCAGGAAGAAATCTTCAGCGCGCGCCGCTCCCCCGTAACCCCCGTCCGGCACCCGCGGCGGGACCGACGCCGCCCGCTGCGAGATGCCGCCCTCGGGCTGGAGGCCCCAGTTCATCCCTGCCAAACAGCTGATCGCGCGATGGAACAGTTACTTTCCTTTTTGCAAAAAAAGTGATTTCACTTGGCCAAAAAAACGAAAGCCCTAACACGCTGAAGTTTAATTTGTATCATTTATTTTTCTATTTTTCATCAAGGGATCAAGAAGAAGGTCGATAAGTTATCAAAGAGGAAAGGGTTTGAGGGTGTGGCCGAATGGAAGAGGTCCATAAACAATCCTGTCTATTGGTGTGCCTCTTCCACCACTGATGCAGAGGACGATCTCCGGGAGGCCAAGTGGGCCTCTTTATGTAACCATATCGTTGGAGTACACCAAGGGCACTCTGCTCTATATACTAAGTGTGACCAAGGCCGACTTGGGAGGCGAAAGAACAAATGGTTGAAGCCAGGTATTAAAAAAAGAATTTACTTTCAGGCTTTCCCTTATGGTTCTGTAATATAGGAGTCATGAAGATTAATTGAAACAAAATGATATTAACGAATCAGGTTCGTGGCTTTATAGGGACAGAGGAAACTACCAAGCTGTACCAAATCCTGGAGAGTACCTCAATGCCGAAAAACATTCGGAAAATGTCTTCCACAGCGCAGACGTCCTCCCTGGAGAGCTTCCCCAGCCTCATAAACCAATTTTCTCCCGAGATGAAGGCCTACTCATATGATGGTATAACTTGCAGGTGAATAGAATTAAGGTGTTACTTCAGTTTTGAAATTGACTATTATGTTATTTACTTAGTCTAAATGTTTTGGAGCATTTTGCTTCTCCTGGAAATGTATCCAACTGGACCAATCTTTTGCCATCCCTTTATTTACTTTCAATATGGCCATTCCACATTTACTTCTATAAATTTTTCCTTTTGTTGAAAATCATACACTTGTTGTATTTGTTAGGCTTCACATTGCTGGCCATCACTACAACGAGAATAGTGACAGAAGCCATGTTACCACATCCAAGGGCACTCACATGTTTCACCTCAGCAAGCCAAAGTTTAAGCCGGGGGAAGCTACGGTGAAACCAATCAAAGAAGCAGCTTCCTTTGGTAGGGGTCTTGCTTTTTTAATTTGTCAAGTTTATTCCACAAAACCCATGGTTTGTAGATTGTAAAATTTCCCCTCAAATCTCCTTTTTTCCGGAAGTACATTTATGCTCTCAACATGACATATTCCTTGCCTTTGAAACAGAATTTAGATAAATAAGACTGGAGATTTAAAATTGTATCTTTCAACAGATTTCAGGAAATACAACTTTTTATTTTTCCCCCGTAAAGTGTGACTAAGTAAAGGCTTAAAAAGCCCATGTTAATACATATACGTGTAGGCAAACAAAGGACACTTTTTGAAAATTCCAAAGAAGAGCTGTTGTAATTAAGAATTTCCATATTCAAAATCACTGTATTGTTTGTTCTCCTCAGGGTACGTCAGGACTCTGTTTAAAGAGGCTATCCGACGATGCTGTTTGTTGTACCCAGCACTGCTGGTCAGTCTAAACCCCCCCACTATGGCAGAGAAATACAGGTTTCCAGAGAAAGATGTTCTGATTGCAAGGTACAGGAGCAGATACAATAAACTTTGAGATTAAAACCCTGCCTGGTGTAGAACTAAAAGGAGTGATCAGAGATAGGATCTTAAACGTAGATTCCTTTAAGTTTTGAGAAATGGCATGTAAATTTGGGTGGTGTTCCATTTGAGTTTGAAAAGAGACATATTCTTGACCAAGTAACTTGGGTGACTTTTTTCCCTTGTCCCTTTTTGTAACTCGAATACTGATATAAATTTGAAGGCCAGTGAGGCTCTAGATATAAATGACAACTTAAAGTTTCGGTCTCGCCAAAATTAAATGTAACTGGGTTACCTGGAAATGAAAACCCAAATGAATGGAGTGCGCCGTGATACAGAGGCTGTCTACAGCTTTTGGAACGTGATAAGGGTAAAACCCAAATCATTACTGATTCGACATCCAGTGGATTCTCTGTCATTTCAAATAATTAAAGGGATTGTTTGTTTTGCTTTTGTGCTTGTATTTGGGGGAGCAGATCTGTTGGCGTGACGCAAGAAGGTTAACCCAATACAAGTGGGACATGCATGTCTTTTGTGAGGATTTCTGTTTGAAAATATCAAGTGATTCTGCAGTTGAAAGCAAGCAAAATTGTACTATATGTTTTTTCTTCAATGAAATAAGGAGGCAAGTGTTGCCAGACTGTGCGGCCCCTTGATATGTTTCCCTTGCACCGTCAATAATAAAAATTCACTATACAGATACGACGCGTTTTTTCGATTGAGATCACTAGGCAGAAATGGACCCAAACACGGTTGAGAGAAATAGTGCCGTCTGTTGACTCTCGGAGGAGGTTTGTCTTCGGTTTTTGCACCGGAAATTCAATGGCCAGTAGATCACTTTTCGTTTCAATTTTATGGGTTTCACCCACGATTTGTTTTTATTCGCCTTTTTTCAAAGATATATCCAAAACTGTCTTTCCAAACAGGCCCGCAATTTCGGGCTTTTTGTGAAAGAAACTACCAGTCCAAAATTTGGGATTTATAAAAATGTTTCTGTGATCCCTCCTGATTATGGCATGTTTTATTGTAAAAATCCCTTGGATTACAGAACATCAATGAGTTCGCACGCAGAAATACAATCATTTCGCGGGATGCAACCTTAACGGTATTACGCAGGCCCTTTTTCCAGGGGTTGGAGTGAATCGGGAACACCAACAGTTCTGATAAATTGGAAAATAGACTGTTCACTTGTGTGGTGGATTTGATACATGGTTTAGTTATTTAGATACTTTGCCATGTGATGCAAGCCTCTTTACTTGAAAAATGAGCACTGTTCCTGTCATTTTTATGATATATTTTTAATATGTTGACTCGAGTTGTCGTATTTTCAGTTGTGTGAAATGTTGATCCTGACTGTTCTCTAACCCAATCACCAAAACTCACGATATCCTAACCTTAACACCAAGAATATCCCTCACCCTACTGTCCCTAACCATATCCACAAACCTATATATCCTTAACCCTAACCACCAACCTATATATCACTAAATCCGACCACTACCCCAATCCTAACCGTTACCCTCCAGATACCCTTACCCTAACCCTTACTCTAACCCTAACCACAATCCCAATCCTAACCCTTACCCTACCGGTAACCCTATCTGTACCCCGAAATGTATCCCTAACTCCAACCCTATTATCCAACCCCTAAGCATAACCCTATTAACAAACCTATATATCACAAAATCTAACCCTAACCACAATCCCAATCTCAACCCTTACAGAACTCCTAAAACTAACCCTTACTCTAATCCTAACCCTAGCCCTAACCACAAACCTGACCCTAACACTTACCCTAACCCTAACCACAAACCTATATATCACTACATCTAACCCTTACCACAACCCCAATCCTTACCCTTACCCTAACCCTAACCCTAACCCTAGCCCTAACCACAAACCTATATATATCAAACCCTAGCCACAACCCCAACCCTAACCCTTACATTATCCCTAACCCCAACCCTAACCCTATCTGTAACTCTATCCCTAACCCCAACCCTATTATACTACCCCTAACCTTAACCCTTAACCCTAACCCTAACAGACCCCGACGAAAAACGCTCTTGCGAGCTAGGGTGCCTCACCGACGCGTTCAAGGGTGGGGCCGAGTCGGTTTTTGCGCCCGAGCCAGAGCGTAACTGGAGATGCGACCTTTCGCGGAACACGAAGTCCGAGGAGGAAATCTTCAGCCGGCGCCCAAGTAACGCTACCCGTCCGGCACCCACAGCGGGAGCGACGCCTCCCGCTGCCAGATGCCGCCTTCGTGCTGGAAGCCATGGTTCATCCGTGCCAAACAGCTGATCGCACAATTGCATTGGGACCGACTTGGCAACTCCCCGAGAGCCTTCCTGCGGGGTACACTATTAGCCGTGGATTTCAAATTAGTTTGGGGCGGTCGCGTCAGATATGCAGCCCAGCAGCCAATCTTCGGACACCAGGGAAGCTTTCGTTCACTCCCCGGTCCTCCCCGGTCTCCTCCTCCAAGTGCGGTCCGCCCGAGGCCACCGGGCGGCGCTGGCCGGCCCTCCGCGCTCGACCTCCTCTCCCCGCTGCTGGATCCCACCACCCCTGCCTCCCTGGCGGCGCCCCTCTCCCAGAAGCAGCTCCCGCGGCGGCGACGCTGCATCCTCCGCGGCACGTTGTCCGACCCGGCCCGCTGGGATCGGCCCGTCTGCGGCGCGGGCAAATCCCTTGGATCGAAAGGTTTAGTTTCAGCAGATCGCAGCGAAGCGGCTGCTCTACTGGGCACGACACCCCGATCCATACCCAAGTCGTCTGCAAGTGATCTGGCGTCCCTCTCGAGAAGGCGGTTCCGCCGGAGGGAGCACCCAGCCCCCGGGCAGGGACTTCGGCGGAGTCGGCGGCGTCGGCCCGGCCCTCCAATGCAAGAGCGGGTGGGCGCTGATGCGGGCCGCTCTCGGGCGGGACGCCGGCGGCGTCGCCGCGCACCGGCAGAGATTTCGACTTAGAGGCATTCAGCCGTAATCTGTCGGGTTGTAGACTTGCACCACCGGCCTCTCCATCGAGCGCCTGAACCAGGGGTCCGAGTCCGCGGTTCCTCTCGTATGTGGCTGTACTGATTTCTTGCAGCTAGAGCTGAGCTTGAGACCACCTTCCCACTTCAGGGAGTGGGGTTAAGGTCCAAAATGCTCCCATTGAAATACGCACGTTTTGGGCCCAACAGACCCCGACGAGAGACGCCCTTGAGAGCCGGGGTGCGTCGCCGACGCGTTCACAGGTGGGGACGAGTCGGTTTTCGCGCCCAAGTCGGGTCGAAACCGGTGATCAAATCTTTTGCGGAACACGAAGTCCGAGGAACAAATCTTCAGCGGGCTCCCACGCAACGCCGCCCGTCCGGCACCCACGGCGGGACCGGCGCCGCCCGGTGCGAGACTCTGTCCCCGGGATTTGAAGTCGGTTTGGGGCAGCCCGATCAGACTTGCGGCCCAGCAGCTCATCCCAGGCCGCCAGGCGAGCGCTGGTTCACTCTGCCGTCAGTCCTGGCGGGCCCTATTTCGCCGCAGGTCCTCCCCCGTCTCCCCCTCCTCTGGGTCCGGCCCGCCCGAAGGCCGCCTGCCGGCCGGCCCACCACAACCCACCCCGCCGCCCCAACCTCTCCCGGCAGCCGCCTCCTCCCGCCGCCGCCGCCGCCGCCCGTCCTCCGATCCGGCCCGCTGGGATCGGCCCGTCTGCGGTGCGGGCAAATCCCTTGGATCGAAAGGTTTAGTTTCAGCAGATCGCAGCGAAGCAGCTGCTCTACTGGGCACAACACCCCGATCCATACCCAAGTCGTCTGCTAGTGATCTGGTGTCCCTCTCGAGACGGCGGTTCCGCCGGAGCTCCTGGCCCCTGGACGGGGACTGCGGTGGAGTCGGCCCGGCCACCCAATGCAAGAGCGGGCGGGCGCTGATGCGGACCGCCCTTGGGCGGGACGCCGGCGGCATCGCCGCGCACCAGCAGAGATTTCAACTTGGAGGAATTCAGCCGTAATCTCTCGGGTGGTAGACTTGCACGACCGGCCTCTCCCCGAACGCCTGAACCAGTGTCCGAATCTGCAGTTCCTCTCGAACTGAGCAGGAATGCCGTGGTGGCGACCTCTAATCTCACGACGGTCTAAACCCAGCTCACATTCCCTATTAATTGGTGAACAATCCAACGCTTCGCGAATTCTGCTTCGCAATGATAGGATGTGTCTTTCATTCGCTTACCGGATGCAACTGCTCTCTCTCTTTTCCCGGGCGCCAGCTATCCTGAGGGAAACTTCGGAGGGATCCAGCTACTAGTATTAGGTTCGATTAGTCTTTTGCCCCTATACCCAAGTCGGACGATCGATTTGCAGGTCAGAATCGCTGCGGACCTCCACCAGAGTTTCCTCTGGCTTGGTCCTGCTCGGGCATAGTTCACCATCTTTCGGGTCCTAGCGTGCCCGCTCTCCCCCCGGCGCAGCCGCAGGCAGCTGTTATCTGGCGGCTAGGGGGTGCGGAACCGCAGAGGGCACCGCGCCGGCCGCGCTGATTTTTCCCCGCCGTATCTGCACGGCCCTCCCGTTTGCCTCTCGACAGCTTCACGTACTCTTGAAATCTCTCTTCAGAGTGCTTTTCAACTTTCCCTCACGGTACGGCTCTATCGGTCTCGTGCTAGTATTTAGCCTTGGATGGGGTTTACCACCCGCCTTTTGGTTGCGCTACAAAACAACCCAACTCCCGGAAGCCCTGGCCGCCGGCCGGACGGCGCCTGCAGGGGCCTGACACCCGCCACAGGAGGGAGGGGGCCTCGATGAGAGGGACCTCGGCACCGCCACGACAGCCGGACCGGACTTCCCTACCCCACAGTTCCCATGGGCCCGGTAGGGGCCCGGGGATTCGGCGCTGGGCCCTTCCCGCTTCGCTGGCCGCTACTAGGGGAGTCCTGGTTAGTTTCCTTTCCTCCGCTTAGTGATATGCTTAATTCGAGCGGGTCCTCTCCTCCGACCTGAGGTCGATGGGTTTGCAATAGGCCTCGTCTCTATCTCTCGAAAAAAAAACCACCAGCCGTAGCCGGGCCGCACGGGCGGCCGCTGGAATGCCGCCCGTCGGCCCAGTTCACCGGCCTCCTCTCGCCTCGATTCCGGAGGGGGCCGAGCTGAGCTCCCTCCGTCTGGGAGATCCCCGGTCGGGCATCCTGCCTGCCGCCGCCGGGGCTGCGGCTCGGCGGGACCACGGGGCACCGCCCGCCGCCTGCTTGGCGGTCGTGCCCGTCGCTCTCCGAGGGGCCCTGGCTCCCCTCTCCCTCGCTCTCTCCCGCTCGCTCTTCCGCAGCGGGCTGTGCTGCCGCTCCCTCCCGTCCTGAAGGCTCGCAGCCACGCACCACCGCACCTCCCGTCCCGGGTCCGGCCGAAGTGCACCCCCGGGGACGGCCTTTCCGACACCTCTGAGCAAGGCCTGGCGGGCCGGCCGACGCTCTTATGTGCATGAATGGTCGGCAGGCCGCGCCGAAAAACGCCGTTGACGGAGCGCCCGGAGGGCCTCCCCTCGGGGCGGCGGGCCGCCACTTTTTTTTTCCGAACCTACCGTCCCGGGGCTCTCCAGTAGGGCCAGACGCGGCCCGGGAGCGACTTTCTGACACCTCTTTGCAAGGCCTGGTGGGCCGGCCGACGCTCTTCTGGGCTGAAGGGGTCGGCCGGCCGCGCTGAAAACGCCATTGACGGAGCGCCCGGAGGGCCTCCCGGCGGGGCGGCGAGCCGCTACTTTCGTCCAGCCGCTCCGGAGCGGGGCTTGTCCAGACCCCAGGGGGAATCGCTCCGGAGGCTTGGGCTCCACCGTGTAGGAATAGCCGTATCGTATGGACAATATATGGCTGTACTGATTTCCTGGCAGCTGGAGCTGAGCTCGAGACCACCCTCCCCCCTATAAATAGGCAAACCAGGGAGTGGGGGTTAAGGTCCAAAATGCTCTCATTGAAATACGCACGTTTTGGGCCCAACCTGTCACGGGGCAAAGCCCTCTCAGAGGCCTTGGGTGGGCCAGCGAGCCGATGGACGGTAGACCGGAGACGCCCGGCCCGCTTTCCGCGGGAAACCCCGGACATCCGAACCTCTCGGACCAGGTTTTCCGAAGAAGGCTATTCACCGGGCCGCACCACCCGCCCGCCGGCCTGGAGTCGTTTTCGCCCGGGGAAGAGTGTCGGAAATGCACGGCTTTAGGGGCACGGCGTGCGGCTGCGGCGGTTTTTTTCCCCAGGACTGCCATTCGCCGCGCCACACCACTAGTCCCCACTCGTCCGGAGCCGGGCTTGTCCAGACCCGAGGGGGAATCGCTCCAGAGCCTTGGGCTCCACCGTGTGGAAATTGCAATATCGTATGGACAATATATGGCTGTACTGATTTCTGGCAGCTGGAGCTGAGCTTGAGACCATCTTCCCCCCCCTATAAATAGGCAAACCAGGGAGTGGGGGTTAAGTTCCAAAATGCTCTCATTGAAATAGGCATGTTTTGGCCCCAACAGACCCTGACGAGAGACGCTCTCGAGAGCCGGAGATCCGGCCTTTCGCGGACCACGAAGTCCCAGGAAGAAATCTTCAGCGGGCGCTAGCGCAACGCCGCCCGTCCGGCACCCACGGCGGGACTGGCGCAGCCCACTGCGAGACTCTGTCCCCGTGCCGGAGGCCCAGGTCCCTCCCCGCCCGACGGCCCGTCGCACGACGGCATTGGGACCGACCTGGCAACTCGCCACCCCGGCGCTACTCCCCTAGAGCCCTCCTGCTGGGTATATTGCCAACCCTGGATTTCAAGTCAGTTTGGGGCGGCCCCTCAGACAAGCGGCCCAGCAGCTCATCCCGGGCCGCCGGGCGAGCGCCGGTTCACTCCGCCGTCAGTCCCGGCGGGCCCTCCCCCGGCTGTGCCCGCTCCTCCTCCGCCGCCAGTCCTGCCCGGTCTCCTCCTCCTCAGGGTTCGGCCCGCCTGAAGGCCGCCGGTTGGCCGGCCCTCCTCGCTATGAACGCTTGGCTGCCACAAGCCAGTTATCCCCGTGGTAACTTTTCTGACACCTCTTGCATCAAACTCCAAAGCTCAAAAGGATCGGTAGGCCACGCTTTGACGGTTTGTATTCATACTGAAAATCAAAATCAAACGAGCTTTTGCCCTTTTGCTCCGCGAGGGGTTTTCTGTTCTCGCTGAGCTCGCCTTAGGACACCTGCGTTACCCTTTGACAGATGTACCTCCCCAGTCAAACTCCCCGCCTGACGCTGTCGCCAGAGCGGGTGGCGGCCGGCGGCGCCGTGAGGCGGCCGGCCGCGTAGCACCCGAAGACTGGGCCCGCGTGGGGCCCGCTCCCCGCCTCACCGGCTAAGTAAAGAAATGACGAGAGTAGTGGTATTTCACCGTCGGGCCGGGGCCCTCCCACCTATCCTACACCCCCGTGTCTCTTCACAAGGTCAGACTAGAGTCAAGTTCAACAGGGTCTTCTTTCCCCGCTGATTCTGCCAAACCCGTTCCCTTGGCTGTGGTTTCGCTAAAGAGTAGATAGGGACAGTGGGAATCTCGTTAATCCATTCATGCGCGTCACTAATTAGATGACGAGGCATTTGGCTAGTTACTTACGCCGTTTACACGCGCTTCGCTGAATCTCTTCACTTTGACATTCAGAGCACTGAGCAGAAATCACATCGCCTCAGCGCCCCGGCTGCGGACGTTGCGATGCTCTATTTTAATTAGACAGTCGGATTCCCTGGTCCGTACCAGTTCTGAGCCGGCTGTTGGGCGCCGGCCAAAGCGACCGCAGCGAGGCAGCCGCGCAGCAAGGAATGTCGACGAGGCGGGTCCCACGCCGGTCCAGGCTTGGGAGCCAGCGCGCCGGCCTGACGGGGTCCCCCGCCCGGCGCCAGGGTCCGCGGGCGCCGCGCGCCGTGACCCACCCGCCGCTCTCGACCGGCGGCCGCACCCCTTTCACGGGGTAGGCGGCGGAGGGGACGGAGGGTGGCTTGCCCGCCGTCCGGCGGGGGGAGGGAGTGCCGCCGCTCGGACATGGCGCGGACATGGGGCGCCGCGACCCGCTTCCAGCCCCGGCCCGACCGACCCAGCCCTCAGAGCTAATCCTTCTCACGAAGATATGGATCCGGGTTGCCAAATTCCCTTACCTACATTGTTCTATCGACCAGAGGCTGTTCACCTTGGAGACCGGCTGCAGTTTTGGGTACTACCCGAGGCGACGGTCCACGCACTCCCCCGCATTTTCAAGGGCCGGCTGGAGCTCGCCGGACACCGCTGGAGACGCGGCGCTCTACGGGGCCGCAGCCCCTAGCTCCGGACAAGCCGATTCCAGGAATCCCGGCCCTGAGCCGGCGGGTAGGGCCCCGCACCAATTTAAAGTTTGAGAATAGGTTGAGGTGATGTCGGCCCCAAGGCCTTTAATAATTTGCTTTACCGGATGCAACTGCTCTCTCTCTCTCTTTCCCAGGCGCCAGCTATCCTGAGGGAAACTTTGGAGGGAACCAGCTACGAGACGGATCGATTAGTCTTTCGCACCTATACCCAAGTCGTGCGAGCGATTTGCAGGAAAGAATCGCTGCGGACCTCCACCAGAGTTTAGTTTCCTCTGGCTTGGTCCTGCTCGGGCATAGTTCACCATCTTTTGGGTCCTAGCCTGAGCGCTTTTCCTCATCAGCAGCCAGGGGGGGGGGCTGGCAGCAGGGCGGTGGTGCGCCGGGGGCGCCCCCGGGCCCCGCCACCCGGCTAGGGGGGTGCGGGGCCGCGGCGGACACTGCGCCGGCCGCGCTGAATCTCCCTGGCCCGATCTGAACAGCCCTCCCGCTTGCTTCTCGACGGCTTCACGTACTCTTGAACTCTATCTTTAGAGTGCTTTTCAACTTTCCCTCATGGTACTTAGCCTTGGATGGAGTTTACCACCCGCCTTTGGGCTGTGCTACAAAACAACCCGACTCCCGGAAGCCCTGGTCACCGGCCGGACGGCGCCCGCAGGGGCCTGACACCCGCCACGGGACGGAGGGGGCCTCGATCAGAAGGACTTCGGCAATGCCGCGACCGCCGGACAGGACTTCCTCACGCCACAGTTCCCGCAGGCCCGCTGGGGTCCCGGAGATTCGGCGCTGGGCTCTTCCCGCTTCACTCGCCGCTACTGGGGGAATCTTGGTTAGTTTCTTTTCCTCCGCTTAGTGATATGCTTAAATGGAGTGGGTCTTCTCGGCCGACCTGAGGTCGATGGGTTCGCAATAGGCCTCGTCTCTGTCTCTCTCCCTCTCTCGCCTATCGGGGGCCTGCCTGGCGCCTCGGCGGCTGCCAGGAAGGGGGGCCCCACCGCAGCCCGGCCGCGCAGGCTCTCTTCTCTCTCTCTCTCGGCGCTGGGCCCCCGCTCCTTCTCCGGCGGTCCACTTGGAGATCTGAAACGGGGCTGGCAGCACTCGGTCCCCACTGGCGGGGCCTGGCGTCCCCTTTTTCTCTTTTGGCCTGCCCTGCCTGCATGCCTGGCCTCCTTCCGGCGCGCTCCGTCGAGGCCGCCCGTGTCTTTCTTGTCCGGCCCGGGAGTCCTGCGCCCACTTGGCGCACGTTTTTGCCCCAACAGACCCTGACGAGAGACGCTCTTGCGAGCTAGGATGCCTCACCGACGTGTTCACGGGTGGGGCCGAGTCGGGTTTTGCGCCCGAGTCGAAGCGAGACCGTAGATGCGCCCTTTCGAGGACAACGGAGCCCGAGGAAGAAATCTTCAGCGCGCGCCGCGCCTACGTAACGCTCCGCGTCCGGCACCCGCGGCGGGACCGACGCCACCCGCTGCGAGATGCCGCCCTCGGGCTGGAGGCCCCAGTTCATCCGTGTCGAACAGCTGATCGCACGATGGCATTGGGACCGACGTGGTGACTCGGCACCCTGGCGGTACTCCTCGAGAGCCCTCCTGCAGGGTACACTATTAACCGTGGATTTCAAGTCAGTTTGGTGATGCTGCGTAAGACATGCAGCCCAGCAGCCAATCCTCAGCCACCGGGAAAGCGTTCGTTCACTCCGCCGTCAGTTCCGGCAGGCCTTCCTCCAGCTACGCCCGCTGCACAGTCCGGGACACCTCTGGCCCACCAGCGACGGGGCCCTCCCGCCGCCCGTCCCGGCCCGGCGGCCCTCCCGCTGCTGGTCCTCCCCGGTCTCCTCCTCCAAGTCCGATCCGCCCGAGGGCCACTGGGCGCCAGCTGGCCTCCCGCGCTCGACCTCCTCCCCCCGCTGCTGGACTCTACTACCCCTGGCACCCTATCCCTATGAGCTCGAGAACACCCTCCTCGAAAATGCTCTCATTGAAATTCACATGTTTTGGGCCCAACCGGTCCCGGGGCAAAGCCCTCTCAGAGGCCATGGGTGGGCCAGCGAGCCGATAGATGGCAAGCTGGAGACGCCCGGCCCGCTCGGCTGCAAGAAACCCCGGACATCCGAACTCTTCGGTCAAGGTTTTCCGAGGATGGCAATTCACTGCGCCGTAGCAACCACGCCACCGCCCTAGAGTCGGGTTCGCCCGGGGAACCGTCCTGAGCTTGGCGCTTGATTGTGTCGGAAATGCACGGCTTTAGAGGGTCTTTGTAATGTGTTTTTTATTATTTCAATTGATAAAGTGTTTCTACATGAACAATTTTTTGCTCATTTTACCTCGGTTACACCGCCTTGATATCAATAAAAAAAACTGTCTCCAAAAAAAAAAAAACTCTCCTCACTAACATAAGAATGTGTGACGTTAACTCCGGAGGTTGGCATACTTTCCCGGTTTTCCGTGGCAGCTCAATCGGCAGCGTCACACGCACCTCTTGTAAATTTTCTTGAGAATTTCGCCGCACTCCACGAAAATAACGTAGTTTTTTTCAGAATGCCAAAGACCTGTATTGTTGCTGGTTGCAGCAACACTACCAAAGATGCTTTTAGTCTGCATCGTTTTCCATCTGACAAATTTGGACAGCGAATGTGAAACTGTCCCAAGCCAAGTGGTCGGACCAAACGAGCACTCAGTGATCTGCTCCGCACACTTCGAGCCTTCTTGTTTTGATCGAAACGTCAACGATCAACAACATCAGTTTGGGATTAAGTTCAAGGCAATGCTTCGTCCCGATGCTGTACCCACAATATTTCTAATAAGCAAGAAAAGTGAGCCGGTACTGGAAGATAAGAGGAAGGGTGCTTTTGCAAAACGCGAGCGACTCCGAGTAAGTTTTATCGTTTCTCACTCGCCATGCATTCACGTTAGTTTCATAATCGCATGGTGCATGTAATCGTTTTGTACACGTTTTGTGAATTTTGGTTGTTTATTCTGTTGATCTTAAAGCTAGAAACACTGTACAGAAATAGTAGCCTACTTTGATATTTGTACATTTTGATAGGGGCAGGGTTGAAATCGGTTAACACTTTCTTGTTAACATTAATCTGGTCACTAACTAGTATGCAAGGTGCAGTTCTTTTTCAATCAGCATGAGCCTTACTGATCGTGACATTCATGTGTGTGCCATGAAGACGAGAAGCAACAATATCATTAGCCGTAAGGTTTCCGCACCTGATTTTGTTTCTTCTGCCTTTCAATATATTTTTCACCATATAAGCACAACTGTGGTTATAGTTTATAAATGACAGTGTTGTTTTACTGAACTATTTCTCCTATTCATTTTAACAAGGATTAATTTCATTTAATTTGTTTTCTTTCATTGGAAACTGCTATCAGGTTATAGAGGATGTGCTTCCACGGAAACAAGCCAGTTGTTTCCGTGTGTTGGTAAGTCCATCACAATCACTTGCTCCCTTCAACTATTGTTGAACATTCAAGAGGAATAAATGGGTATTGTTCATTCAATTTTTCTCTCTGGAAATATTTTTAAAATAACCTTCATTTTGTTCTTTTACATGTACAGAATGTGGATGCTGCTTGTCAGACTGATCCAGTGAAAATTCTTTCTTGTGATATACGTAAGTATCAAAATGCATTTGAAATGTCCATTTTTGTTATCATATTAATTTATAAATGGCATTTTTTCTTCTTAATCGGTTCTTGATGATTCCTCCGACTTTGAACCATCCTTCTCATCATCATCGTCATCATCTTCAGAACCTTGTCGCACCCGGGCATTCAAAAAGTAAGTACGATAGATGCAGTATATGAAATGAGAGTTCATTTTATAACGTTACAACAGAAACAAAGCCACATGTTTTTTTAAATTTAAAATTAACCTTCTCTCATCGCAGAGTAGAAACTACTTTTCATTCCTACACTCAACGTGGTATCACCTTGGTTTACCAAAATGCCACTGATCTTTTGTAAACAGACGGGGGAGAAGTCCATGGACCGTTCCAATATCACCGGATGTTCTTCCTCAAGATCACCCAAAGTACACTGTGTTCGAGGGGGAGCTCTTCCAACTTTTCAGGAAGTGTTTCAAGTGCGGTTCACGGAAGATCAGTCTGATGAAACGAACTGTGGGGACTTTCGTTTCTGTATGGGGGTAGCTTGTATTTTGCTGTGCACTTTTTTCCACCCACCAGAAGAGACACCTCTTGCCATCAGTTGAAGCGGTGTGGACACAGGACATCACCGAAGTAAAGCTTCGTCTGAAAGCTGATAGTCAAGCGCTAGTCATCGGCGGGGATTGACGGGAAGATAGTCCAGACCACTCCGCTAAATATGGGAGCTAAACTCAACGCCAATAAGATTGTTGATATTCAGCTTGTACAGGTGAGTCTTTGTTTCTAAAGAAAGGTAGAGTTGATGTACATGCGTCTGTTTTCGATAAATGGTTCTCGACAATTTGTACAAGCAAAAGGATGCATTCATTTCATTAACTTTATTCTGTATACATAGTCAATTTGATAGTTGCTTATTTCAATTTGCTGCTGTCGCTGCGCCTTGATTGATAGCCTCAGATTGACTGTTTGTTACTAACATTTAGTACATGTATTTGTTATGTATTCATTTGTTAGTGCAAAGAAGTCAAGAGTAGCTACCCTCAGAACCATTTGTCGAGACTACAGAATTTCAACTGATTTCTTGAGAAACACATAAGAAAATATTTATGGCAAGAATTATTTGAAAGGCCCAAAGTATCTTTGCATTATCTTGGATATAATTTTCTAATGGAACAGTTACTTTCCTTTTTGCAAAAAAGTGATTTCACTTGGCCAAAAAACGTAAGCCTTAACACGCTGAAGTTTAATTTTTATCATTATTTTTTTTTCATTAAGGGATCAAGAAGAAGGTCGATAAGTTATCAAAGGGGAAAGGGTTTGAGGGTGTGGCCGAATGGAAGAGGTCCATAAACAATCATGTCTATTGGTGTGCCTATTCCCCCACTGATGCAGAGGAGGATCTCCGGGAGGCCAAGTGGGCCTCTTTATGTAACCACATCGTTGGAGTACACCGACAGCACTCTGCTCTATATAGTAAATGTGACCATGGCCGACTTGGGAGGCGAAAGAACAAATGGTTAAAGCCATTTATTAAAAAAGAATTAGCTTTTCAGGCTTTCCCTTATGATTCTTTAATACAGGAGTCATGAAGATTAATTGAAACAAAATGATATTAACAAATCAGGTTCAAGGTTTTATAGGGACAGAGGAAACTACCCATCTCAGCAAGCAAGCCAAAGTTTAAGCCGGGGGAAGCTACGGTGAAACCAATCAAAGAAGCAGCTTCCTTTGGTAGGGGTCTTGCTTTTTTAATTTGTCAAGTTTATTTCACAAAACCCATGGTTTGTAGATTGTAAAATTTCTCCTCAAATCTCCTTTTTCTGGAAGTACATTTATGCTCTCAACATATTATTGACATATTCTTTGCTTTTGAAAAAGAATTTAGATAAGTAAGACTGGAGATTTAAAAATTTATCTTTCAACAGATTTCAGGAAATACAGCTTTTTATTTTTCCCCCGTAAAGTGTGCCTAAGTAAAGGCCTAAAAAGCCCATGTAAATACATATACATGTAGGCAAACAAAGGACACTTTTTGAAAATTCCAAAGAAGAGCTGTTGTAATTAACAATTTAAATATTCAAAATCACTGTATTGTTTGTTCTCCTCAGGGTATGTCAGGACTCTGTTAACAGAGGCTATCCGACGATGCTGTTTTGTTGTACCGAACAATGCTGCTCAGTCTAAACCCCCAGAGAAATACACATTTCCAGAGAAGGATGTTCTGATTGCAAGGTACAGGAGCAGATTCAATAAACCTTGAGATTCAAACCCTGCCTGGTGTAGAACTAAAAGGAGTGATCAGAGATAGGATCTTAAACGTAGATTCCTTTAAGTTTTGAGAAATGGCAGGTAAATTTGGGTGGTGTTCTATCTGAGTTTGAAAAGAGACATATTCTTGACCAAATAACTTGGGTGACTTTTTTCCCTTGTCCCTTTTTTAACTCGAATACTGATATAAATTTGAAGGCCAGTGAGGCTCTAGATATAAATGACAACTTAAAGTTTCGGTCTCGCCAAAATTAAGCTGGGTTACCTGGAAATAAAAACCAAACTGAATGGAGTGCGCCGTGATACAGAGGCTGTCTACAGCTTTAGGGACGTTATTAGGGTAAAACCCAAATCGTTACTGATTCGACTTCCTGTGGATTCTCTGTCATTTTCTGTTGTTGAAATTCAAATAACTACAGGGATTGTTTGTTTGTTTGCTTTGCTTTTGTTTGATCAGTTTTGTGCTTGTATTTGGCGTGACGCAAGAAGATTAATCCAATACAAGTTGGACATGCATGTCTTTTGTTAGGATTTCTGTTTGAAAATATCAAGTGATTCTGCAGTTGAAAGCAAGCGAAATTGTACTATATGTTTTTTCTTCAATGAAATAAGGAGGCGAGTGTTGCTAGACTGTGCGGCCCCGTGATATGTTTCCCTTGCACCGTCAATAATAAAAACTCACTATACAGATAAGTCGCTTCTCTAACCCAATCACTTACACTCACGATATCCTAACCTTAACACCAAGAATATCCCTCACCCTACTGTCCCTAACCATAACCACAAACCTATGTATCCCTAACCCTAAACACCAACCTATATATCACTAAATCCAACCACAACCCCAATCCTAACCTTTACCCTACAGCTACCCTAACCCTAACCCTAACCACAACCCTAGCCCTAACCACAAACCTATATATCACTAACCCTAACCACAAGCCCAAACCTAACCCTTACCCTATCCCTAACCCTTCCAGTAACCCTAACTGTAACCCAAAATATATCCCTAACTCCAACCCTATTATCCAACCCCTAAGCCTAACCCTAACAACAAACCTATATATCACTAAATCTAACCCTAACCACAACCCCAATCTCAACCCTTACCCTACTCCTAACCCTAACCCTTACCCTTCCCCTAACCCTATCTGTAACCCTATCCCTAACCCCAACCCTATTATTCTACCCCTAACCCTAACCACAAAGATATATATCAGTAAATCTAACCCCAACAAAAACCCCAATCCTAACCCTCACCCTACCCATATTCCTAACCCTATCTGTAACCCTAACCCTATCCCTAACCTTATTATCCTAACCCTAACCCTACCCCTAACCACAAACCTATATATCGCTAAGCCTAACCCTAACCACAACCCTAACCGTATCCCTA
The DNA here is from genome assembly GCF_054643075.1 of Acanthaster planci. Lineage (NCBI taxonomy): Eukaryota > Metazoa > Echinodermata > Asteroidea > Valvatida > Acanthasteridae > Acanthaster > Acanthaster planci. The sequence continues at coordinate 6,974,386 of NC_141787.1, forward strand.
CCACTAACCCTTACTCTAAGCCTAACCACAACCCCAAGCCTAACGCTTACCCTACCCCTACACCTAACCCTAACCACAAACCTATATATCACGAAATCTAAACCCAACCACAACCCCAATCCTAACCCTTACCCCACCCCTAACCCTAAACCCTAGCCCTAACCACAAACCTATATATCACTATCCCTAGCCACAACCCCAATCCTAACCCTTACTCTATCCCTAACCACAACCCTAACCCTATCTGTTACCCTATACCTAACCCCAACCCTATTATACTACCCCTAACCCTAACCACAAACATATATATATATATATATATATATATATATATATATATATATCAGTAAATCTAACCACAACCAAAACCCCAATCCTAACCCTCACCCTACCCCTAACCCTACCTGTAACCCTAACCCTATCCCTAACCCCAACCTTATTATCCTAACCCGACCCCTTACCCTAACCACAAACCTATATATTCCTAAACCTTGCCCTAACCACAATACCAACCTTAACCCTTACCCTACCCCTATTTGTACCTCAACCCTATCCATAACCCCAACCCTTTTATCCTAGCCCTAGCCCCAACCCTAACTGGGAAAGCATGTCTGTTGCGCTTGAATATGGCAATGGTCGTTACCGTGAAAACAAAACATCAATCATCAATTAGAGCACCCTTTGAAAATAGTGAAACAAAAGTTGAAAGCAAGGTTACTTGAGACAAAAATGTGCATTTTGAGGTTTTACATGAAAACAATTTAATTGTAGCTGTCATTGAAATAAGAAGTTGGAAATTCAGATGGTCCAAATCTAATATCTTCTTTTGACAAATTATCTTGCATCTTTATCCAAGTTACATTTATTTATAAATCACAAGATCACGTCATCATTTATGCCATTTCACATACGTCAGTCTGTGTACAAGCCAGTGTTAAGTCAAGGTTTTGATTCTCAAGGCCTGCGGTTGAATAAAAAGGTACATTTTAGACAAATTGTATGCGAGTTAAAGAAATAGGAACAATATGCGCCAACTTTGTGTTGTGTGTTTACAATCACAACTCTTTTGCAGGAGTTCATAGTAACTCCAAAGACGGTGTTTCATCATGCCGTTTTCATGCACAGCACCTAGGGAAATACGGAATGGTCAATACTAGCATTTAATATTTTCTTAAGTTTTGAGAAATGGCAGGTAAATTTTGGTAGTGTTCTATTTGAGTTCAAAAAGGGCCATATTCTTGACCAAGTAACATGGGTGACATTTTTTCTCTTGTCCCTTTTTGTAACTCGAATACATATGTAAAACTTAGGGCCAGTGAGGCTCTAGATATAAATGACAACATGAAGTTCCGGTCTTGCCAAAATTAAATGTAACGTGGGTTACGTGGAGATAAAAACAAAACTGAATGGAGTGCGCCGTGATACAGAGGCTGTCTACAGCTTTTAGGACGTGATTAGGGTAAAACCCAAATCTTTACTGATTCGACATCCAGTGGATTCTCTGTCATTTTCTGTTGTTGAAATTCAAAGAACTATAGGGATTGTTTGTTTTGCTTTTGTTTGACCAATTTTCTGCTTGTATTTGGGGAAGCAGATCTGTTGGCGTGACGCAAGAAGATTAATCCAATACAAGTGGGACACGCATGTCTTTTGTGAGGATTTCTATTTGAAAATATCAAGTGATTCTGCAGTTGAAAGCAAGCGAAATTGTACTAAATGTTTTTCCGCCAATGAAATAAGCTGCCAGACTGTGCGGCCCCTTGATCTGTTTCTCTTGCACCGTCAATAATAAAAATTCACAGAGATACGTCGCTGTTTTTTCGATTAAGATCACTAGGCAGAAATGGACCCCAACACGGTTGAAATCGGTTTTATTGTCAAACATTTAAGAAATATAGATTATGAATAAAAAAGTGATCCTTGTATTCCACCCAGAATATTGCCTTGAGAGTTTTGCGCTCACGAAATAAAAAAAAAAAAGTGAGGGAAAAATATAAAAGTTATGTGGTGTTGACCAAGCATTCAGGCGCACGGACTCCTGAAATTCGCAAGGAATCGCAGTTACCGGCTTCCATATAGGACTCTTCTGGGATCTCGGGGTTCCCGGCCCACCACACTTCCTCCCTGCCCATCCATTTAACTCTAAAAAGAGTTTGAGCGACCATGCAAGGGAGGAAACGAGACAAGCCCCTAAGCCCTGGCCGCCGAGTCGGCCATACGTCTCGAACCTGTACTAAGGCGCTCACCTGGACTTCGCGGCCAGTCCCAGCAGAAGAGCTTACCCCGTGGGCTAAGGTACTGTTGGTATTTGGCGGGGTGAATTAGAGTCTCCTATAGCTACTGACTGACAGCAAGCTTTGGGAAAATAAAAGTCAACGATGGGATTCGAACCCACGATATGACGATCTGATAACCACGAGCTTAACCATTTGGCAATTTCAGAGAATTGCTTCGGGTCCTTCATATTTACGTAGATAACAAAACCATTATTAACCAAGTTATACCGCACAGAATTTTGCTCTGCAAAGACTGAGCGATCAAAACGCTACAATAGTACATTATGTAGCAAAAATGCACAATTGGCCTGCACACAAATCTCACTGGCAGCTCTTCCTTGACAAATTTGAATTAATGCGCGCGCATCAATATGGCAAAGTCCCCGACTGCGAGTCCGTCCTGACAGTCTCAACTCTTAAAGGTTGTATTATACCAAAATACGCACCCATAGGGGTGCTTTGCCCAATTCAGGGAGAACTCTTCGCCAAACCGAGGCGCTGAAAATGTATCCCTAGAGTTTATTTGAAAAAGAGGAGATTGTGTGGCAGAAGAAATTGTGGGATTGTGGAAGAATGACCCAGAATGAACTCTCCACATTCGAGCTCTCCCATCCCAGGGCCAAGCACAGCAAAATGCTACTGGCAAATTGTTCCAAGAGACTGAAAAGGTGGAGGGATGTCATTTGAAAAATGGCTTCGGATGACAGACTTGGTAGCGTTCACTTTTTTAAGGGGGGGTTGGTGAATAATTAGAAAGTTCATTGGTTAAGTAACCTACTTAAAATTGCAAATCAATAGAAAGCTGAATGACCCAAGAGCACTCTGCTTTTTTGTTTTGTTTTGTTCTTTTTTAAGTTGCCGCTGGGGGGTTAGAGGCCCGAAGGACTTTGGTTGCCTGCACCGGGGCTGCAAACGTTGTCGATATTACCTTGTCTTCAAATGGGCTTCCTTTAGTTCAGTGCACGCATAGAAAGCCGTGAAAAATCAGACCGAAATAGCGCCGGCTGTTGAATCCCGGAGGAGGTTTGTCTCCGGTCTTTTCGCCAGAAATTCAAGATTTTGGCCAGTTGATCACTTTTTGTTTCAATTTATGGGTTTTAGTCAAGATTTGTTTTTATGTGCCTTTTCCCAAAGATATATCAAAAATAGTAAAACTGTTCGCCCAGCTCTTTGTCTTTCCAAATAAGACCGCAATTTTGGGCTTTTTGTAAAAGATATAACCCGAACTGGAAACTACCAGTACAAAATTCGGGATTTATAAAAAGTTTCTGTGATCCCTTCTGATTATGGCATGTTTTATTGTATACAGTCCAAACAGATTTCATTAACTAGTATAAAGTTAGCAGAAAACATATAAAATTAATTAAATTAAATCTAACACGAGAGTCAACTTTTTATTAAATTGCTCTCTTGGTTGTGAAAACTGGGTTTTCACAGAAAACTTAATTTCCTGGAAAACTACATTTACTGACTTTTCCAGGGGTTTTTTGGAAGAAGAAGTTTAAAAAATGCATGACCAAGATGTATGTAGGAAACCCTAAAACATTTATCGAGTAATCTTTACCTGGAAATGAAATGTTTTCAAGGTTTACTGCGATTCCATCATGCAGGACAAAGATCCTTTTGAAGGGATCCACTGTTAGAATAGTGCCTTTGTGTCCACCACTTGTTTCAACCTGGTCGCTCTGCTGGCACTCTCTCAAAAACTGTACCGCTTCCTTTTGTGACAGTGATTTTTTTGTTGCTTGCCTGCGGTTTTCTGTAACAAAGATATATGATATTTGTTGGCTGTAATGCTCACCCGTGTTAAACTGTAAAATATTCAAAGGTAGAAATCTGTGATTTATGAAAACGGGACGACTTTTCAAATATCTTTCTAGGGTTTTATGGCATTTCATTACATCAACAGGTAACACTTTTTACATGTACCACAGACAACTTGCCTGCCGCAAATATTCCGATTTACTAATCCTTCTTAATTGGGTTTTTCTTTCAGAAACATGTAGAGTGCATTTAAAAAGAAATAACTAATTTGTTATTTATTTATTAATTCTTTGTACAAGTACCGGCATCTTTTGGAAATACATATTATTTTTTTTAAATCATACTTCTTTCGGATATACCGGTAGACCAACAGTTGAATGTTAAAATGGAACATGAGCATGTTACTTACGTCTCTGATGATACTCTTCATAGGGTGGTACTGGATGTCTTAAGGAACGTTCATCCACCCAGATATCAAGCACAGTATATCCAATAAAACTCACTAAGTATGCCCATTCTTCATTTTTGACTACTTCAGCTGCACACCATCTTCCCAACTCATCGAATGTCTGGACGCAACATCCAACTGAGAATTTTGCTGTCATTTTTCCTTCTTTAGAAACTGAACATTTGTAGAACTGCACCAAGACTGTAAATTGATCGATAATGAAGATTAGGAAGTCACCTTAACCTTGCCCTTATATGGCAGCCAATTTACTTTGGAGACTCCATCATGAAAGGAAAAAAAAAGCCCCAGAATATTTCATTTTAACTAATGACACAATGTGCACCAAACATTTCATATAGATTTTAAATGTACGTGACAATGAACTCTAAATTCTTATTTTTTGATTTTCATATCACTACGCAGCATCAAGCCAGTGATCAATAAAGCAATGAATGACCACAACCAGCAAAGGATGACACAAATGTGTCATTTACTTTGTACCAAGGACAGGTACCCTTAGCAGAGGTCAAAAGCATAGGACTACTGGTTTATAACCACAGGGGGGCAATAAAAATTGTCCATTGGGGAAAGCTGTTATTTCAGAATGGATGTTTTCTTTCCGAGTTAGAGAGGTCTAACTCAGATTCGTTTAAACGGGAGAAATTTGTAGTGTTTCGGGCCCAACAGACCCCGACGAGAGACGCTCTTGCGAGCTAGGGTGCCTCACCGACGCGCTCACGGGTGGGGCCGAGTCGGTTTTAGCGCCCGAGTCCAAGCGTAACTGGAGATGCGACATTTCGCGGAACACGAAGTCCGAGAAAGAAATCTTCAGCGGGCGCCCACGTAACGCTACCCGTCCGGCACCCACAGCGGGAGCGACGCCGCCCGCTGCCAGATGCCGCCCTCGGGCTGGAAGCCATGGTTCATCCGTGCCGAACAGCTGATCGCACAATTGCATTGGGACCAACTTAGCAACTCCCCGAGAGCCTTCCTGCGGGGTACACTATTAACCGTGGATTTCAAATCAGTTTGGGGCGGTCGCGTCAGGTATGCAGCCCAGCAGCCAATCTTCTGACACCGGGGAAGCTTTCGTTCACTCCCCGGTCTCCTCCTCCAAGTGCAGTCCGCCCGAGGGCCACCGGGCGGCGCCGGCCGGCCCTCCGCGCTCGACCTCCTCTCCCCGCTGCTGGACCCCACCACCCCGCCTCCCCGCGTGGCGGCGCCCCTCTCCCAGAAGCAGCTCCCGCGGCGGCGACGCTGCCTCCTCCGCGGCACGTCGTCCGACCCGGCCCGCCGGGATCGGCCCGTCTGCGGCGCGGGCAAATCCCTTGGATCGAAAGGTTTAGTTTCAGCAGATCGCAGCGAAGCGGCTGCTCTACTGTGCACGACACCCCGATCCATACCCAAGTCGTCTGCAAGTGATCTGGCGTCCCTCTCGAGACGGCGGTTCTGCCGGAGCTCCCAGCCCCCGGACAGGGACTGCGGCGGAGTCGGCGGCGTCGGCCTGACCCTCCAATGGAAGAGCGGGTGGGCGCTGATGCGGGCCACCCTCGGGCGGTACGCCGGCGGCGTCGCCGCGCACCGGCAGAGATTTCGACTTTGAGGCATTCAGCCGTAATCTCTCGGGTGGTAGACTTGCACCACCGGCCTTTCCCCGAGCGCCTGAACCAGTGTCCGAATCTGCGGTTCCTCCTAAACTGAGCAGGAATGCCGTGGTGGCGACCTCTCATCTCACGACGGTCTAAACCCAGCTCACATTCCCTATTAATGGGTGAACAATCCAACGCTTGGCGAATTCTGCTTTGCAATGATAGGCAGAGCCCACATCGGGCATAGTTCACCTTCTTTCGGGTCCTAGCGTGCCCGCTCTTCCTCCGCTGCAGCCGCGGGGAGCTGGCGTCTGGCGGCTAGGGGGTGCGGGACCGCAGAGGGCACAGTGCCGGCTGCGCTGATTTTTCCCGGCCCGATCTGCACGGCCCTCCCGTTTGCTTCTCGACAGCTTCACGTACACTTGAACTCTCTCTTCAGAGTGCTTTTCAACTTTCCCTCACGGTACGGCTCTATCAGTCTCGTGCCGGTATTTAGCCTTGGATGGAGTTTACCACCCGCCTTTTGGTTGCGCTACAGAACAACCCAACTCCCGGAAGCCCTGGACTTCCCTACGCCACAATTTCCGTGGGCCCGCTAGGGGCCCGGGGATTCGGCGCTAAGCTCTTCACGCTTCGCTAGCCGTTACTAGGGGAGTCTTGGTTAGTTTCTTTCCTCCGCTTAGTGATATGCTTAAATCGAGCGGGTCCTCTCGTCCGACCTGAGGTCGATGGGTTTGGAATAGGCCTCGTCTCTGTCTCTCTGTCTTGCCTCTTGGGGCCCACCCGGCGCCTCGGCGGCTACCAGGAAGGGGGCCCCCCTCCGTGGCCCGACCGCGCGGGCTCTCTTCTCTCTCTCTCGGCGCTGGGCGCCCGCTCCCTCTACAGCAGTCCACTCGGAGATCTGCCACGGGGCCGGCTGCACTCTTGGCCTGCCCTGCCTGCCTGCCTGGCCTCCTTCCGACGCGCTCCCTCGAGGCCGCCCGTGTCTTTCTTGTTCCGCTCAGGGGGACGACCGGCGCTCGTGGGTGGGGCGGATACTCAGCGCTGACCTGCCACGCCACGGCGGACTCCCCCGAAGAGCTACTCGGCCCTCCGCGCGGAGACCGCAGCCGGCCGGTGCCCCTTCGCCTGCCCGCAGATTTCCCATATCATCCTCCCCGGAGAGCCGGGGACCCGTGCCGCAACCTCCCGGTCTCTTGGCACTCCCCTTGTTGCCGCCTGCAGCCAGTGTCATCGCAGCTCCTCGGGCGCACCCCGGCTTGGGCTACTCCCGCCTACACCCGGAAGACAGTACAGTGGCCGGCCCTCTCCGTCTCGGCGGACGGAAGGGGGCCGACCGGGCACGCTCTCTCTGCTCGGTAATGATCCTTCCGCAGGTTCACCTACGGAAACCTTGTTACGACTTTTACTGCCTCTAAATGATCAAGTTCGATCCTCTTCTGGACGCAGGAGCAAGGCGCCGGGGGCGCCCCTCCGCGGCCCGTCCGAGGATCTCACTAAACCATTCAATCGGTAGTAACGACGGGCGGTGTGTACAAAGGGCAGGGACGTAATCAACGCGAGCTGATGACTCGCGCTTACTGTGAATTCCTCGTTCAAGGGAGACAATTGTAACTCCCTATCCCAAGCACGAATGAGGTTCAACGGATTGCCCAGACCTTCCGGCCAAGGGCGGCTACCCGCTGATCCCCTCAGTGCAGCGCACGTACGGCCCCGAATATCTAAGGGCATCACAGACCTGTTATTACTCAATCTCGCGTGACTGAACGTGACTTGTCCCTCTAAGAAGTCCGCGCCCGGCGGGGCGGCCGGCGCGACTATTTAGCAAGCCAGAGTCTCGTTCGTTATCGCAATTAACCAGACAAATCGTTCCACCAACTAAGAACGGCCATGCACCACCAGCCACAGAATCAAGAAAGAGCTCTGAATCTGTCAATCCTCACTGTGTCCGGGCCGGGTGAGTTTCCCCGTGTTGAGTCAAATTAAGCCGCAGGCTCCACTCCTGGTGGTGCCCTTCCGTCAATTCCTTTATCTTTCAGCTTTGCAACCATACTTCCCCCGGAACTGAAAGACTTTGGTTTCCCGCAGACTGCCCGCCGCGTCATTGGAGATCAACCAGGTAGCCCCTTGGGGCCGGGGCCCGCCAACTCGGGCCCTCCGGACTGCTCGGCCGCGCCGCGGCTGCCGGGCCGCGGCGCTGGAGTCCTGCGCCTTTCTGCTCTCGCTCGCCGCCTGGCCTCCGCTGGAATGCCACCCTTTGGCCCCATTGCGCCGGCATCCTCTCGCCTCGATCCCGGAGGGGGCGGCCGGACCAGCCGGCCGAGCTGAGCTCCCTCCGTCTGGGAGATCCCCGGTCTAGGATCCTGCCTTCCGCCGGGGCTGCAGCTCGGCGCGATCGCGGGGCCCCACCCGCCGCCTGCTCGGCGGGCGTGCCACGGGGTCGCGCAAGGCTCTGGCCGGGGGGGCCGCTGCCGCCTCTCCGGGCTTGGGACGCCACCGCGACGTGAGTGCGCCTTGGGCTGCCGGGACCCGGCGGAGGTCGGGTGCGGCCCGCCCTGAGGCGGGCCGGTCCCTCCGCTCCGCGGAAGTTGCCGGGCCGATCCGGACGTCTTATATATTGCTGATCAGGGGCAGCGGAGAACCCGCCGTTCTCCGAGGGTCCCGGTCTCCCCTCTCCCTCGCTCTCTCCCGCTCGCTCTTCCGCAGCGGGCCGTGCTGCCGCTCCAGCCCCTCCTGAAGGCTAGCGGCCACGCACCACCGCACCTCCCCGTTCCGACACCTCTGGGCATGAAGGGTCGGCCGGCCGCGCCGAAAAACGCCGTTGACGGAGCGCCCGGAGGGCCTCCCGGCTGGGCGGCGAGCCGCCACTTTTGTCCAGCCGCTCCGGAGCGGGGCTTGTCCAGACCCCAGGGGGAATCGCTCCGGAGGCTTGGGCTTCACCGTGTAGGAATAGCCGTATCGTATGGACAATATATGGCTGTAATGATTTCTGGCAGCTGGAGCTGAGCTCGAGACCACCCTCCCCCCTATAAATAGGCAAACCAGGGAGTGGGGGTTAAGGTCCAAAATCCTCTCATTGAAATACGCACGTTTTGGGCCCAACCTGTCCCGGCGCAAAGCCCTCTCAGAGGCCTTGGGTGGGCCAGCGAGCCGATGGACGGCAGGCCGGAGACGCCCGGCCCGCTTTCCGCGGGCAACCCCGGACATCCGAACTTCTCGGACCAGGTTTTCCGAGGAAGGCGATTTACCGCGCTGCACCACCCGCCCCGCCGGCCTGTAGCCGTTTTCGCCCGGGGAAGCGTGTCGGAAATGCACGGCTTTAGGGGGGTGGCGTGCGGCTGCGGCGGTTTTTTTCCCCAGGACTGCAATTTGCCGCTCCACATCACCAGTCCCCGCTGCTCCGGAGCCGGGCTTGTCCAGACCCGAGGGGGAATCGCTCCAGAGCCTTGGGCTCCACCGTGTGGAAATGGCCGTATCGTATGGACAATATATGGCTGTAATGATTTCTGGCAGCTGGAGCTGAGCTTGAGACCACCTTCCCCCCTATAAATAGGCAAACCAGGGAGTGGGGGTTAAAGTCCAAAATGCTCTCATTGAAATAGACAAGTTTTGGGCCCAACAGACCCTGACGAGAGACGCTCTTGAGAGCCGGAGATCCGACCTTTCGCGGACAACGAAGTCCGAGGAAGAAATCTTCAGCGGGCGCCCACGCAACGCCGCCCGTCCGGCACCCACGGCGGGACGGGCGCCGCCCGCTGCAAGACTCTGTCCCCGTGCCGGAGGCCCGGGTCCCTCCCCGCCCGACGGCCCGTCGCACGACGGCATTGGGACCGACCTAGCAACTCGCCACCCCGGCACTACTCCCCCAGAGCCCTCCTGCGGGGTATACTGCCAACCCTGGAATTCAAGTCAGTTTGGGGCGGCCCCCTCAGACTCGCGGCCCAGCAGCTCATCCCAGGCCGCCGGGCGAGCGCCAGTTCACTCCACCGTCAGTCTTGGCGGGCCCTCCATTTTCAAGGGCCGGTTGGAGCTTGCCGGACACCGCCGGAGACGCGGCGCTGTACGGGGCCGCAGCCCCTAGCTCCGGACAAGCCGATTCCAGGGATCCCGCCCCTTACCAAGAAAAGAAAACTCTTCCCGGGGCCCCAGCCGGCGTCTGCGGGCTTGCTTGCTTCGCAGCTCGGACTGTTATGGAGGACAGACAATATTTCTGAACCCTGCGGGCTCAGAAATATTGACCCAATTCCCTTTCGCCCGGGGGGCAAGGCCCCAGCTCTGCAAGGAGGGGGGCGCCCGCCTCCGCTCGGAGCGGATTTTCCCTTAGGCTTAGGATCGACTGACCCATGTATAACTGCTGTTCACATGGAAGCCTTCTCCGCCACTCGGCCCTCGAGGATCTCACTCAAATATTTGCGAATACAACCAAGATTTGCGCCCACAGCGGCTCCACGCGGCCTCGCGGCCGGTGCTTCGACGCGCACCGCGGCGGCCGTCCTACTCGCCGGGGCGTACCACCAGGGCGGTAATCCCACTCTGCCCCGACGGCCGGGTGTGGGCGGCACGCTCAGCGCCATCCAGTTTCAGGGCTAGTTGATTCGGCAGGTGAGTTGTTACACACTCCTTGGCGGATTCCGACTTCAATGGCCACCGTCCTGCTGTCTGTATCAACCAACGCCTTTTCTGGGCTCCGATGAGCCGCAATGCGGGGCTTCACCTGGTGGCCCCCAGACTCGCAAGCCCGATAGACTCCTTGATCCGTGTTTCAAGACAGGTCGGCAGGGCTCGCGAATTTCGCCCGCGGACCCGGGGCGCCTCAGCGCGGCCGACACCGGCCCGGACGGGGACCGCCGGCCCGGCGCCACCTGGGACGGTCGAGGCGGGCGGGGCCCTCCGGCGGGCCGGGAGGCCCGGCCCGGCGGCCGCTGCGGTCGCGGCCAAGCCGGTCGCGGGCGCCGCGCCCGGGAGAAGTGCACGCGGCCGGGCGCGGAGGCGCCCCCGGACCCCGGCTAGGGGGGTGCTTCGGACACCGCGCCGGCCGCGCTGAATCTCCCCGGCCTTTGTGCTTTTCAACTTTCCCTCACGGGCCTGACACCCACCATGGGACGACGGGGGACCTCGATCAGAAGTACCTCGGCCCCGCCGCGACAGCCGGACCGGACTTCCTCACGCCACAGTTCCTGCTGGCCCGCTGGGGGCCCGGAGATTCGGTGCTGGGCTCTTCCCGCTTCGCTCGCCGCTACTGGGGGAAGTTTGGTTAGTTTCTTTTCCTCCGCTTAGTGATATGCTTAGGTCGAGTGGGTCCTCTCGCCCGACCTGAGGTCGATGGGTTTGCAATAGGCCTCTGCCTCTGTCTCGCCTATCGGGGCCCACCCGGCGCCTCGGCGGCTGCCAGGAAGGGGGCCCCCTCCGCATCCCGTCCGCGCAGGCTCTCTTCTCTCTCTCTCTCTCTCTCTCTCTCTCTCTCTCTCTCTCTCTCTCTCTCTCTCTCTCTCTCTCTCTCTCTCTCTCTCTCTCTCTCTCTCTCTCTGTCGGCGCTGGGCGCCCGTTCCCTCTCCGGCGGTCCACTCGGAGATCTGCCACGGGGCCGGCAGCACTCGGTCCCCGCTGGCGGGGCCTGGCGTCCCCTTTTTCTCTTTTGGCATGCCCTGCCTGCCTGCATGCCTGGCCTTCTTCCGGCGCGCTCCGTTGAGGCCGCCCGTGTCTTTCTTGTTCGGCTCGGGAGTCCCGGGCCCACTGGGCGCACGTTTTAGCCCCAAGAGACCCCAACGAGAGACGCTCTTGCGAGCTAGGGTGCCTCACCGGCCCGTTCACGGGTGGGGCCGAGTCGGGTTTTGCGCCCGAGTCGAATCGAGACCGTAGATGCGCCCTTTTGCGGACAACGCAGTCCCAGGAAGAAATCTTCAGCGCACGCCGCTCCCACGTAACGCTCCCCGTCCGGCACCCGCGGCGGGACCGACGCCGCCCGCTGCGAGATGCCGCCCTCGGGCTGGAGGCCCCAGTTCATCCCTGCCGAACAGCTGACTGCACTATGGCATTGGGACCGACGTGGCGACTCGGCACCCTGGCGGTACTCCTCGAGAGCCCTCCTGCGGGGTACACTATTAACCGTGGATTTCAAGTCAGTTTGGTGCTGCTGCGTCAGACATGCAGCCCAGCACCCAATCCTCGGCCACCGGGGAAGCGCTCGTTCACTCTACCGTCAGTTCCGGCAGGCCTTCCTCCAGCTACGCCCGCTGCACCGCCGAGTCCCGGACACCTCCGGCCCACCAGCGACGGGGCCCCGGCGCCCGTCCCGACCCGGGAGCCCTCCCGCCGCTGGTCCTCCCTGGTCTCCTCTTCCAAGTCCGGCCCGCCTCCCTGCCACCCTATCCCTATGAGCTCGAGAACACCCTCCTCCCTATAAATAGGCAAACCAGGGAGTGGGGGTTAAGGTCCAAAATGCTCTCATTGAAATACAAACGTTTTGGGCCCAACCGGTCCCAGGGGAAAGCCCTCTCAGAGGCCTTGGGTGGGCCAGCGAGCCGATGGACGGCAGGCCGGAGACGCCCGGCCCGCTTGGCTGCAGGAAACCCCGGACATCCGAACCTCTCGGACAAGGATTTCCCAGGATGGCAATTCACTGCGCCGTAGCAACCACGCCACCGCCCTAGAGTCGGGTTCGCCCGGGGAACCGCCCTGAGTTTTGCGCTCGATTGTGTCGGAAATGCACGGCTTTAGAGGGTCTTTGTAGTGTGTTTTTTATTATTTCAATTGATAAAGTGTTTCTACCTGAACAATTTTTTGCTCATTTTACCTTGGTTACACCGCCTTGATATCAATAAAAAAAAACTGTCTCAAAAAAAAAACTCTCCTCACTAACATAAGAATGTGTGACGTTAACTCCGGAGGTTGGCATACTTTCCCGGTTTTCTGTGGCAGCTCAATCGGCAACGTCACACGCACCTCTTGTAAATTTTCTTGAGAATTTCGCCGCACTCCTTCACGAAAATAACGTATTTTTTTCAGAATGCCAAAGACCTATATTGTTGCTGGTTGCAGCAACACTACCAAAGATGCTTTTAGTCTGCATCGTTTTCCATCTGACCCAAAATGTAGACGAATTTGGACGGCGAAAGTGAAACTGTCCCAAGCCAAGTGGTCGGACCAAACGAGCACTCAGTGATCTGCTCCGCACACTTCGAGCCTTCTTGTTTTGATCGAAACGTCAACGATCAACAACATCAGTTTGGGATTAAGTTCAAGGCAATGCTTCGTCCCGATGCTGTACCCACAATATTTCTAATAAGCAAGAAAAGTCAGCCGGTACTGGAAGAAAAGAGGAAAAAGAGCAAAACGCAAGCGACTCCGAGTAAGTTTTATCGTTTCTCACTCGCCATGCATTCACGTTAGTTTCATAATCGCATGGTGCATGTAATCGTTTTGTACACGTTTTGTGAATTTTGGTTGTTTATTCTGTTGATCTTAAAGCTAGAAACACTGTACAGAAATAGTAGCCTACTTTGATATTTGTACATCTTGATAGGCTAATGAAGGGGCAGGGTTGAAATCGGTTAACACTTTCTTGTTAACATTAATCTGGTCACTAACTAGTATGGAAGGTGCAGTTCTTTTTCAATCAGCATGAGCCTTACTGATCGTGACATTCATGTGTGTGCCATGAAGACGAGAAGCAACAATATCATTAGCCGTAAGGTTTCCGCACCTGATTTTGTTTCTTCTGCCTTTCAATATATTTTTCACCATATAAGCACAAGTGTGGTTATAGTTTATAAATGACAGTGTTGTTTTACTGAACTATTTCTCCTATTCATTTTAACAAGGATTAATTTCATTTAATTTGTTTTCTTTCATTGGAAACTGCTATCAGGTTATAGAGGATGTGCTTCCACGGAAACAAGCCAGTTGCTTCCGTGTGTTGGTAAGTCCATCACAATCACTTGCTCCCTTCAACTATTGTTGAACATTCAAGAGGAATAAATGGGTATTGTTCATTCAATTTTTCTCTCTGGAAATATTTTTAAAATAACCTTCATTTTGTTCTTTTACATGTACAGAATGTGGATGCTGCTTGTCAGACTGATCCAGTGAAAATTCTTTCTTGTGATATACGTAAGTATCAAAATGCATTTGAAATGTCCATTTTTGTTATCATATTAATTTATAAATGGCATTTTTTCTTCTTAATCGGTTCGTGATGATTCCTCCGACTATGAACCATCCTTCTCATCATCATCGTCATCATCTTTAGAACCTTGTCGCACCCGGGCATTCAAAAAGTAAGTACGATAGATGCAGTATATGAAATGAGAGTTCATTTTATAACGTTACAACAGAAACAAAGCCACATGTTTTTTTAATTTTATAATTAACCTTCTCTCATCGCAGAGCAGAAACTACTTTTCATTCCTACACTCAACGTGGTATCACCTTGGTTTATCCAAATGCCACTGATCTTTTGTAAACAGACGGGGGAGAAGTCCATGGACCGTTCCAATATCACCGGATGTTCTTCCTCAAGATCACCCAAAGTACACTGTGTTCGAGGGGGAGCTCTTCCAACTTTTCAGGAAGTGTTTCAAGTGCGGTTCACGGAAGATCAGTCTGATGAAACGAACTGTGGGGACTTTCGTTTCTGTATGGGGGTAGCTTGTATTTTGCTGCGCACTTTTTTCCACCCACCAGAAGAGACACCTCTTGCCATCAGTTGAAGCGGTGTGGACACAGGACATCACCGAAGTAAAGCTCCGTCTGAAAGCTGATAGTCAAGCGCTAGTCATCGGCGGGGATTGACGGGAAGATAGTCCAGGCTACTCCGCTAAATATGGGAGCTAAACTCAACGCCAACAAGATTGTTGATATTCAGCTTGTTCAGGTGAGTCTTTGTTTCTAAAGAAAGGTAGAGTTGATGTACATGCGCCTGTTTTCGATAAATGGTTCTCGACAATTTGTACAAGCAAAATGATGCATTCATTTCATTTACTTTATTCTGTATACATAGTCAATTTGAAAGTTGCTTATTTCAATAGCCTCAGATTGACTGTTTGTTACTAACATTTAGTACATGTATTTGTTGTGTATTCATTTGTTAGTGCAAAGAAGTCAAGAGTAGCTACCACATGGAGCTGGAGGGCTCCAAAAGGACAATTGCAACCCTACGTGAAGCTGACCTCACTGTCTGCAAGCTCGTTACTGACCATCTTCGGTCTTTGGCCAAATATGTGCAGGAACATGAGCCAACGATTCTGCACATGTATTACGTCTGTTATATAGCAAAAGGTACCGGTAGTTGAAGATAAATATTTAAAGCTATACCCCAAAATCAATATTTGTTTTTATGACCCTCAGAACCATTTGTCGAGACTACAGAATTTCAACTGATTTCTTGAGAAACACATAAGAAAATATTTATGGCAAGAATTGTTTGAAAGGCCCAAAGTATCTTTGTATTATCTTGGATATAATTTTCTAATGGAACAGTTACTTTCCTTTTTGCAAAAAAGTGATTTCACTTGGCCAAAAAAACGTAAGCCTTAACACGCTGAAGTTTAATTTTTATCATTTTTTTTTTCATTAAGGGATCAAGAAGAAGGTCGATAAGTTATCAAAGGGGAAAGGGTTTGAGGGTGTGGCCGAATGGAAGAGGTCCATAAACAATCATGTCTATTGGTGTGCCTATTCCCCCACTGATGCAGAGGAGGATCTCCGGGAGGCCAAGTGGGCCTCTTTATGTAACCACATCGTTGGAGTACACCGACAGCACTCTGCTCTATATAGTAAATGTGACCATGGCCGACTTGGGAGGCGAAAGAACAAATGGTTGAAGCCATTTATTAAAAAAGAATTTGCTTTTCAGGCTTTCCCTTATGATTCTTTGATACAGGAGTCATGAAGATTAATTGAAACAAAATGATATTAACAAATCAGGTTCAAGGTTTTATAGGGACAGAGAAAACTACCCAGCTCAGCAAGCAAGCCAAAGTTTAAGCCGGGGGAAGCTACGGTGAAACCAATCAAAGAAGCAGCTTCCTTTGGTAGGGGCTTGCTTTTTTAATTTGTCAAGTTTATTTCACAAAACCCATGGTTTGTAGATTGTAAAATTTCTCCTCAAATCTCCTTTTTCTGGAAGTACATTTATGCTCTCAACATATTATTGACATATTCTTTGCTTTTGAAAAAGAATTTAGATAAGTAAGACTGGAGATTTAAAAATTTATCTTTCAACAGATTTCAGGAAATACAGCTTTTTATTTTTCCCCCGTAAAGTGTGCCTAAGTAAAGACTTAAAAAGCCCATGTAAATACATATACATGAAGGCAAACAAAGGACACTTTTTGAAAATTCCAAAGAAAAGCTGTTGTAATTAACAATTTCCATATTCAAAATCACTGTATTGTTTGTTCTCCTCAGGGTATGTCAGGACTCTGTTTACAGAGGCTATCTGACGATGCTGTTTTGTTGTACCGAACAATGCTGCTCAGTCTAAACCCCCAGAGAAATACACATTTCCAGAGAAAGATGTTCTGATTGCAAGGTACAGGAGCAGATTCAATAAACCTTGAGATTCAAACCCTGCCTGGTGTAGAACTAAAAGGAGTGATCAGAGATAGGATCTTAAACGTAGATTCCTTTAAGTTTTGAGAAATGGCAGGTAAATTTGGGTGGTGTTCTATCTGAGTTTGAAAAGAGACATATTCTTGACCAAGTAACTTGGGTGACTTTTTTCCCTTGTCCCTCTTTTTTAACTCAAATACTGATATAAATTTGAAGGCCAGTGAGGCTCTAGATATAAATGACAACTTAAAGTTTCGGTCTCGTAACCTGGGTTACCTGGAAATAAAAACCAAACTGAATGGAGTGCGCCGTGATACAGAGGCTGTCTACAGCTTTAGGGACGTTATTAGGGTAAAACCCAAATCGTTACTGATTCGACTTCCTGTGGATCCTCTGTCATTTTCTGTTGTTGAAATTCAAATAACTACAGGGATTGTTTGTTTGTTTGGTTTGCTTTTGTTTGATCAGTTTTGTGCTTGTATTTGGCGTGACGCAAGAAGATTAATCCAATACAAGTTGGACATGCATGTCTTTTGTTAGGATTTCTGTTTGAAAATATCAAGTGATTCTGCAGTTGAAAGCAAGCGAAATTGTACTATATGTTTTTTCTTCAATGAAATAAGGAGGCGGGTGTTGCTAGACTGTGCGGCCCCGTGATATGTTTCCCTTGCACCGTCAATAATAAAAACTCACTATAAAGATAAGTCGCTTTTCTAACCCAATCACCAACACTCACGATATCCTAACCTTAACACCAAGAATATCCCTCACCCTACTGTCCCTAACCATAACCACAAACCTATATATCCCTAACCCTAACCACCAACCTATATATCACTAAATCCAACCACAACCCCAATCCTAACCCTTACCCTACAGCTACCCTAACCCTAACCCTAACCACAACCCTAGCCCTAACCACAAACCTATATATCACTAACCCTAATCACAATCCCAATCCTAACCCTTACCCTATCCCTAACCCTACCAGTAACCCTATCTGTAACCCAAAATATATCCCTAACTCCAACCCTATTATCCAACCCCTAAGCCTAACCCTGATAACAAACCTATATATCACTAAATCTAACCCTAACCACAACCCCAATCTCAACCCTTACCCTACTCCTAACCCTAACCCTTACCCTACCCCTAACCCTATCTGTAACCCTATCCCTAACCCCAACCCTATTATTCTACCCCTAACCCTAACCACAAAGATATATATCAGTAAATCTAACCCCAACCAAAACCCCAATCCTAACCCTCACCCTACCTATACTCCTAACCCTATCTGTAACCCTATCCCTAACCTTATTATCCTAACCCTAGCCCTACCCCTAACCACAAACCTATATATCGCTAAGCCTAACCCTAACCACAACCCTAACCGTATCCCTACCACTAACCCTTACTCTAACCCTAACCGCAGCCCTAACCACAAACCTGTATATCACTAAATCCAACCCTAACCACATCCCCGATCCTAACCCTTACCCCACCCCTACTCCTTACCTTAACCCTAACCCTAGCCACAACCCCAATCCTAACCCTTACCCTACCCCTACCTTAACCCTAACCCTTACTCTAACCCTAACCACAACCCTAACCCTAACCACAACCCCAAGCCTAACGCTTACCCTACCCCTACACCTAACCCTAACCACAAACCTATATATCACGAAATCTAACCCTAACCACAACCCCAATCCTAACCCTTACCCCACCCCTAACCCTAGCCCTAACCACAAACCTATATATCACTAACCCTAGCCACAACCCCAATCCTAACCCTTACCCTACCCCCAACCCTAACCCTAACCCTATCTGTTACCCTATACCTAACCCCAACCCTATTATACTACCCCTAACCCTAACCACAAACATATATATATCAGTAAATCTAACCCCAACCAAAACCCCAATCCTAACCCTCACCCTACCCCTAACCCTACCCCTAACCCTATCCCTATCCCTAACCCCAACCTTATTATCCTTACCCGTCCCCTTACCATAACCACAAACCTATATATCCCTAAACCTTGCCCTAACCACAATACCAACCTTAACCCTTGCCCTACCCCTATCTGTACCTCAACCCTATCCCTAACCCCAACCCTTTTATCCTAGCCCTAGCCCCAACCCTAACTGGGAAAGCATGTCTGTTGCGCTTGAATATGGCAATGGTCGTTACCGTGAAAACAAAACATCAATCATCAATTAGAGCATCCTTTGAAAATAGTGAAACAAAAGTTGAAAGCAAGGTTACTGGAGACAAAAATGTGCATTTTGAGGTTTTACATGAAAACAATTTAATTGTAGCTGTCATTGAAATAAGAAGTTGGAAATTCAGATGGTCCAAATCTAATATCTTCTTTGACAAATTATCTTGCATCTTTATCCAAGTTACATTTATTTATAAATCACAAGATCACGTCATCATTTATGCCATTTCACATACGTCTGTGTACAAGCCAGTGTTAAGTCAAGGTTTTGATTCTCAAGGCCTGCGGTTGAATAAAAAGGTACATTTTAGACAAATTGTATGCGAGTTAAAGAAATAGGAACAATATGCGCCAACTTTGTGTTGTGTGTTTACAATCACAACTCTTTTGCAGGAGTTCATAGTAACCCCAAAGACGGTGTTTCATCATGCCGTTTTCATGCACAGCACCTAGGGAAATACGGAATGGTCAATACTAGCATTTAATATTTTCTTAAGTTTTGAGAAATGGCAGGTAAATTTTGGTAGTGTTCTATTTGAGTTCGAAAAGGGACATGCTCTTGACCAAGTAACATGGGTGACTTTTTTTCCCTTGTCCCTTTTTGTAACTCGAATACGGATGTACAATTTAGGGCCAGTGAGGCTCTAGATATAAATGACAACATGAAGTTTCGGTCTTGCCAAAATTAAATGTAACGTGGGTTACGTGGAGAGCAGATCTGTTGGCGTGACGCAAGAAGATTAATCCAATATAAGTGGGACATGCATGTCTTTTGTGAGGATTTCTGTTTGAAAATATCAAGTGATTCTGCAATTGAAAGCAAGCGAAATTGTACTAAATGTTCTTCTGTCAATGAAATAAGGTGCCAGACTGTGCCGCCCCTTGATCTCTTTCTCTTGCACCGTCAATAATAAAAATTCACATAGAGATACGTCGCTGTTTTTTCGATTGAGATCACTAGGCAGAAATGGACCCCAACATGGTTGAAATCGGTTTTATTGTCGAACATTTAAGAAATGTAGATAATGAATATAAAGAGTGATCCGTGTATTGAACCCAGAATATTGCCTTGAGAGTTTTGCGCTCACGAAATAAAAAAAAAGTGAGGGAAAAATATAAAAGTTATGTGGTGTTGACCAAGCATTCAGGCGCACGGACTCCTGAAATTCGCAAGGAATCGCAGTTACCGGCTTCCATATAGGACTCTTCTGGGATCTCGGGGTTCCCGGCCCACCACACTTCCTCCCTGCCCATCCATTTAACTCTAAAAAGAGTTTGAGCGACCATGCAAGGGAGGAAACGAGACAAGCCCCTAAGCCCTGGCCGCCGAGTCGGCCATACGTCTCGAACCTGTACTAAGGCGCTCACCTGGACTTCGCGGCCAGTCCCAGCAGAAGAGCTTACCCCGTGGGCTAAGGTACTGTTGGTATTTGGCGGGGTGAATTAGAGTCTCTTATAGCTACTGACTGACAGCAAGCTTTTGGAAAATAAAAGTCACCGATGGGATTCGAACCCACGATATGACGATCTGATAACCACGAGCTTAACCATTTGGCAATTTCAGAGAATTGCTTCGGGTCGTTCATATTTACGTAGATAACAAAACCATTATTAACCAAGTTATACCGCACAGAATTTTGCTCTGCAAAGACTGAGCGATCAAAACGCTACAATAGTACATTATGTAGCAAAAATGCACAATTGGCCTGCACACAAATCTCACTGGCAGCTCTTCCTTGACAAATTTGAATTAATGCGCGCGCATCAATATGGCAAAGTCCCTGACTGCGAGTCCGTCCTGACAGTCTCAACTCTTAAAGGTTGTACTATACCAAAATACACGCCCATAGGGGTGTTTTGCCCAATTCAGGGAGAACTCTTCGCCAAACCGAGGCGCTGAAAATGTATCCCTAGAGTTTATTTGAAAAAGAGGAGATTGTGTGGCAGAAGAAATTGTGGGATTGTGGAAGAATGACCCAGAATGAACTCTCCACATTCGAGCTCTCCCATCCCAGGGCCAAGCACAGCAAAATGCTACTGACAAATTGTTCCAAGAGACTGAAAAGGTGGAGGGATGTCATTTGAAAAATGGCTGCTGATGACAGACTTGGTAGCGTTCAATTTTTTAAGGGGGGGGTTTGGTGAATAATTAGAAAGTTCATTGGTTAAGTAACCTACTTAAAATTGCAAATCAATAGAAAGCTGAATGACCCAAGAGCACTCTGCTTTTTTGTTTTGTTTTGTTCTTTTTTAAGTTGCCGCTGGGGGGTTAGAGGCCCGAAGGACTTTGGTTGCCTGCACCGGGGCTGCAAACGTGGTCGATATTACCTTGTCTTCAAATGGGCTTCCTTTAGTTCAGTGCACGCATAGAAAGCCGTGAAAAATCAGACCGAAATAGCGCCGCCTCTTGAATCCCGGAGGAGGTTTGTCTCCGGTCTTTTCGCCAGAAATTCAAGATTTTGGCCAGTTGATCACTTTTTGTTTCAATTTATGGGTTTTAGTCACGATTTGTTTTTATCTGCCTTTTGCCAAAGATATATCAAAAATAGTAAAACTGTTCGCCCAGCTCTCATTGTCTTTCCAAATAAGACCGCAATTTTGGGCTTTTTGTAAAAGATATAACCCGAACTGGAAACTACCAGTACAAAATTCGGATTAATAAAAAGTTTCTGTGGTCCCTTTTGATTATGGCATGTTTTATTGTATACAGTCCAAACAGATTTCATTTACTAGTATAAAGTTAGCAGAAAACATATAAAATTAATTAAATTAAATCTAACACGAGAGTCAACTTTTTATTAAATTGCTCTTTTGATTGTGAAAACTGGGTTTCCACAGAAAACTTAATTTCCTGGAAAACTACATTTACTGACTTTTCCAGGGTTTTTTAGGAAGAAGAAGTTTAAAAAATGCATGACCAAGATGTATGTAGGAAACCCTAAAACATTTATCGAGTAATCTTTACCTGGAAATGAAATGTTTTCAAGGTTTACTGCGATTCCATTATGCAGGACAAAGATCCTTTTGAAGGGATCCACTGTTAGAATAGTGCCTTTGTGTCCACCACTTGTTTCAACCTGGTCGCTCTGCTGGCACTCTCTCAAAAACTGTACCGCTTCCTTTTGTAACAGTGATTTTTTTGTTGCTTGCCTGCGGTTTTCTGTAACAAAGATATATGATATTTGTTGGCTGTAATGCTCACCCGTGTTAAACTGTAAAATATTCAAAAGTAGAAATCTGTGATTTATGAAAACGGGACGACTTTTTAAATATCTTTCTAGGGTTTTATGGCATTTCATTACATCAACAGGTAACACTTTTTACATGTACCACAGACAACTTGCCTGCCGCAAATATTCCGATTTACTAACCCTTCTTAATTGGGTTTTTCTTTCAGAAACATGTAGAGTGCATTTAAAAAGAAATAACTAATTTGTGATTTATTTATTAATTCTTTGTACATGTACCGGCATCTTTTGGAAATACATATTATTTTTTTGAAAACATACTTCTTTCGGATATACCGGTAGACCAACAGTTGAATGTTAAAATGGAACATGAGCATGTTACTTACGTCTCTGATGATACTCTTCATAGGGAGGTACTGGATGTCTTAAGGAACGTTCATCCACCCAGATATCAAGCACAGTATATCCAATAAAACTCACTAGGTATGCCCATTCTTCATTTTTGACTACTTCAGCTGCACACCATCTTCCCAACTCATCGAATGTCTGAACGCAACATCCAACTGCGCCCGAGTCCAAACGTAACTGGAGATGCGACATTTCGCGGAACACGAAGTCCGAGAAAGAAATCTTCAGCGGGCGCCCACGTAACGCTACCTGTCCGGCACCCACAGCGGGAGCAACGCCGCCCGCTGCCAGATGCCGCCCTCGGGCTGGAAGCCATGGTTCATCCGTGCCGAACAGCTGATCGCACAATTGCATTGGGACCGACTTGGCAACTCCCCGAGAGCCTTCCTGCGGGGTACACTATTAACCGTGGATTTCAAATCAGTTTGGGGCGGCCGCGTCAGGTATGCAGCCCAGCAGCCAATCTTCTGACACCGGGGAACTTTTCGTTCACTCCCCGGTCTTCCCCAGTCTCCTCCTCCAAGTGCGGTCCGCCCGAGGGCCACCGGGCGGCGCCGGCCGGCCCTCCGCGCTCGACCTCCTCTCCCCGCTGCTGGACCCCACCACCCCCGCCTCCCCGCGTGGCGGCGCCCCTCTCCCAGAAGCAGCTCCCGCGGCGGCGACGCTGCCTCCTCCGCGGCACGTCGTCCGACCTGGCCCGCCGGGATCGGCCCGTCTGCGGCGCGGGCAAATCCCTCGGATCGAAAGGTTTAGTTTCAGCAGATCGCAGCGAAGCGCTGCTCTACTGTGCACGACACCCCGATCCATACCCAAGTCGTCTGCAAGTGATCTGGCGGACCTCTCGAGACGGCGGTTTTGCTTCCACCAGAGCTCCCAGCCCCTGGGCAGGGGCCGCAGGCGGGGTCGGCAGCTTCGGCCAGGCCCCCCAATGCAAGAGCGAGTGAGCGCTGATGCGGGCCGCCCTCGGGCCGGACGACGGCGGCGCCGCTGCGTACCGGCAGAGATTTCGACTTCAAGGCATTCAGCCGTAATCTCTCGGTAGGTAGCACCAGCGGTCTCTCCCCAGCACCAGAACCAGGGGTCTGAATCTGCGGCTCCTCTCGTACTGAGCAGGACTGCCGTGGCGGCGACCTCTCATCAGAAGGGTAAAACTAACCTGTCTCACGACGGTCTAAACCCAGCTCACGTTCGCTATTAACGGATGAACAATCCAACGCTTGGCGAATTCTGCTTCGCAATGATAGGGAGAGCCGACATCGAAGGATGAAAAAGCAACGTCGGTATGAACGTTTGGCTGCCACAAGCCAGTTCTGATTCTTGCAGTTGGCTGCGTTCTTCATCGGCGCACGAGCCAAGTGATCCACCCCCGAGAATTGCCTCTCGTTTTGGGGTTTGGCTCTGTCTATCACCTCTAATAACTGCGCCGGTGGCCCGGGCGCGGAGCATTCAGGTCTTTCGGAAACCGAAATGCCAAAAAAAAACAAAAACAAAAACAAAAAAACACCGGCTGAAGCAGGGCCAAGCGGGGACCGGTCGCCTCTCGCGCGGCGGCCCCTTTCCCCAAGGGACCTACCCCCCTGGTCCATTCGAGGCCGAACCCCGGCGTCCTGGGACCCCGGCGAGCGCTTGGAGTCCTGCGCCCACTCGGCGGGGGCTCCGGCGTACCCTGGCGTGTGCCACTCCCGCCTACACCCAGAACACAGCACGGTGGCCGGCCTCTCCGCCTCGGCGGACGGAAGAGGGCCGGCCGTGCACGTTCTCCCTGCTCGGTAATGATCTTTCCGCAGGTTAACGTGCCTTGTTAGGACTTTTACTTAATCCTTAAATCATCAAGTTCGATTGTCTTCCGGGCGCACAAGCGAGGCGCCGGGGACATCACAGACCTGTTATTACTCAAGCTCGCGTGGCTGAACGCCACTTGTCCCTCTAAGAAGTCAGCGTCCTGCGCGACTATTTAGCAAGCCAGAGTCTCGTTCGTTATTGGAATTAACCAGAGAAATCGCTCTACCAACTAAGAATGGCCATGCACCACCACCCAACACAATCAAGAAAGAGCTCTGAATCTGTCAATCCTCACTGTGTCCCCGAGTTGAGTCAAATTAAGCTGTAGGCTCCACTCCTGGTGGTGCCCTTCCGTCAAATCCTTTAAGTTTCAGCTTTGCAACCATACTTTTACCCGAACCCAAATACTTTGGTTTCCTGCAGACTGCCTTCCGCGTCATTGGATTGCCAGTCGGCGTCGTTTATGGTTAGAACTAGGGCGGTATCTGATCGCCTTCGAACCTCTAACTTTCGTTCTTGATTAATAAAAACATTCTTGGCAAATGCTTTTGAAGTCAGTCGTCTTGCGGCGATCCAGGAATTTCACCTCTCACACCGCAATACAAATGCCCCCGTCAGTCCCTCTAAATCATTTCCTCGAGTTCCGAAAACCAACGTAATAGAACCAAGGTCTTATTCCATTATTCCATGCTCAGTTGTCCAGGCGGTCGGCCTGATTTGAACACTCCATTTTTTTTTAAGAAAACGTTTCGGCCGCGCGTCCTCTGGCCTCGATCCCGGAGGGGCGGCTGGAGCAGCCAGGAGGCTGGCCGGTCTGAGCTCCCTCCATCTGGGAGGTCCCCGGTTGGGGATCCTGCCTGCCGCCGCCTGGCTTGCGGCTCGGCGCTACCACGGGGGGCTGCCCGACCCCTGCTCGGCGTGCGTGCTGCGGGGTCGGGCGCGGCTCCAGCCGCGGGGGGCCGCTGCTGGCTCTCCGGGCCTGGGACGCCGTCACGGTGCGCCTTGGGCTGTCAGGACTTGGCGGAGGTTGGGTGCGGCCCAGGGCCCCAGGGCGGGCCGGTCCCTCCTCTCTGCGGAAACTGCTGGGCCGATGCGGACGTGGCAGATATTGCTGCTCGGGGGCAGCGGAAAGACCTGCTGCTCTTCGAGGGGCCCTACCCTCTCTCTCTCCCGTTCACTCGTCCGCAGCGGGCCGGGCTGCCGCTCCAGCCTCTCCTGAAGGCTTGCGGCCACGCACCGTTGCACCTCCCATCCCGGGGTCCAGCGGAACTGCGGCCCGGGAGTGGCCTTCTGGACACCTTGGGGGAGGGCCAGGCGGGCCGGCCAACGCTCTCCTGCGCAGGACGGGTCGGCCGGCTGCGCCGAAAACGCCCCTGACGGAGCGCCTGGAGGGCCTCCCGGCGGGGTAGCGAGCTGCCACTTTCATCGAGCTGCTGTGGAGCGGGGCTTGTCTAGACCCAAGGGGGAATAACTCCGGAGACTTGGGCTCCACCGTGAAGGAATGGCCGTATTATATGGACGATACGTGGTTGTACTAATTTCTGGCAGCTGGAGCTGAGCTCGAGACCACCCTCCCCCAATAAATAACCAAGCCAGGGAGTGGGGGTTAAGGTCCAAAATGCTCTCATTGAAATATGCATGTATGGCTGCAGCGGTTTTTCCCGGATGGCAATTTACGCGCAGCGTTTGAATTACGCACGTTTGGGCCCAACAGACCCCGACGAGAGACGCTCCTGCGAGCTAGGGTGCCTCACCGACACGTTCACGGGTGGGTCCAAGTCGTGTTTTGCGCCCGAGTCGAAGTCAGATTCGCCCTTTTGCGGACAACGGAGTCCAAGGAAGAAATCCTCAGCGGGCGCCCACGTAACGCTCCCCGTCCGAAACCCGTGGCGGGACCGACACCGCCCGCTGCGAGATGGCGCCCTCGGCTGGAGGCCCCAGTTAATCCGTGCCGAACAGCCGATCCCGCGATGGCATTGAGACCGACTTGGCAACTCGGCACCAGGGCGGTACTCCTCGAGAGCCCTCCTGCGGGGTACACTATAAATCGTGGATTTCAAGTCAATTTGGGGCGGCCGCGTCAGATATGCAGCCCAGCAGCCAAACTTTGGACACCGGAGAAGTGCTCGTTCACTCCGCCGTCAGTTCCGGCATGCCCTCCTCCGGCTGCGCCCGCTGCACCGCCGAGTCTGGGACACGTCCGGCCCACTAGCGACGGGGTCCCACCGCCTGTCCCGGCCCGGGGGCCATCCTGCTGTGCACGCTGCTGGTCCTCCCCCTTCTCCTCCTCCAAGTGCGGTCCGCCCGAGGGCCACCGGGCGGCGCCAGCCGGCCCTCCGCGCTCGACCTCCTCTCCCCGCTGCTGGACCCCAGCCCCCCTGCCTCCCCGCGTTGCGGCGCCCCTCTCCCAGAAGCTGCTCCCGCAGCGGCGACGCTGCCTTCCCCCGCGGCACGTTGTCCGACTCGGCCTGCCAGGATCGGCCCGTCTGCGGCGCGGGCAAATCCCTCGGATCGAAAGGTTTAGTTTCCGCAGATCGCAGCAATGCGGCTGCTCTACTGGGCACGACACCCCGATCCATACCCAAGTCGTCTGCAAGTGATCTGGCGTCCCTCTCAAGACGGCGGTTGCGCCGAAGCTCCCGGCCCCCGGACAGGGACCGCGGCAGAGTCGGCAGGGTCGGCCCTGCAAGAGCGGGTGGGCGCTGATGCGGGCCGCCCTCGTGCGGTACACCGGCGGCGTAGCCGCGCACCGGCAGAGATTTCGACTTGGAGGCATTCAGCCGTAATCTCTCGGGTGGTAGCCTCGCACCACCGGCCTCTCCACCGAGCGCCTGAACCAGGGGTCCGAATCTGCGGTTCCTCTCGTACTTAGCAGGATTGCCGTAGCGGCGACCTCTCATCAGTAGGGTAAACCTAACCTGTCTCACGACGGTCTAAACCCAGCTCACGTTCCCTATTAATGGGTGAACAATCCAACGCTTGGCGAATTCTGCTTCGCAACGATAGGAAGAGCCGACATCGAAGGATCAAAAAGCAACGTCGCTATGAACACTTGGCTGCCACAAGCCAGTTATCCCTGAGGTAACTTTTCTAACACCTCTTGCTTCAATCTCCGAAGCTCGACGTGCACCGGGGCGGCCCTCCTACTCGTCGGGGCGTACCACCCGGGCGGCGGTCCCACTCTTTCTCTGCCCCGACGGCCGGGTGTGGGCGGCACGCTCAGCGTCCATATTCAGGGCTAGTTGATTCGGCAGGTGAGTTGTTACACACTCCGAGTTCCATGGCCACCGTCCTGCTGCCCGTATCAACCAACGCCTTTTCTGGGCTCTGATGAGCGTCGGCCGCAATGCGGCGCCCCAATGCGGCGCCCCAACCCGGCGTTCGGTTCATTCCGCAGAGCCAGTCCTGCTTACCATGAATGGCCCACTGGGCGCCCGTGCATTGAGAGCCCAGCCCTGAGCCGGCAGGTAGGGCCCCGCACCAATTTAAAGTTTGAGAATAGGTTGAGGTCGTTTCGGCCCCAAGGCCTTTAATCATTCGCCTACCGGATGCAACTGCTCTCTCTCTCTTTCCCAGGCGCCAGCTATCCTGAGGGAAACTTCGGAGGGAACCAGCTACTAGACGGTTCAATTAGTCTTTCGCCCCTAAACCCAAGTCAGGCAATCGATTTGCAGGTAAGAATCGCTGCGGACCTCCACCAGAGTTTCCTCTTGCTTGGTCCTGCTCGGGCATAGTTCACCATCTTTCGGGTCCTAGCGTGCCCGCTCTTCCTCCGTCGCAGCCGCGGGGGGCTGGCGGCTGGCGGCTAGGGGGTGCGCTGAATCTTCTGGGCCCAACGGCTTCACGTACTCTTGAACTCTCTCTTCAGAGTGCTTTTCAACTTTCCCTCTTGTGCTCTAACCGTCACCTGCCGGTATTTAGCCTTAGATGGAGTTAACCACCCGCCTTTGGGCTGCGTTACAAAACAACCCGACTCCTGGAAACCCTGGCCGCCGGCCTGACGGCGCCCACAGGGGCCTGACACCCGCCACGGGACGGAGAGGGCCTCGATGAGAGGGACCTCGGCACCGCTGCGACAGCCGGACCGGACTTCCCTACGCCACAGTTCCCGCGGGCCTGCTGGGGGCCCTGGGATTCGGCGCTGGGCTCTTCCCGCTTCGCTAGCCGCTACTGGGGGAATCTTGGTTAGTTTCTTTTCCTCCGCTTAGTGATATGCTTAAATCGAGTGGGTCCTCTCGCCCGACCTGATGTCGATGGGTTTGCAATAGGCCTCGTCTCTATCTCTTTATCTTGAGTCTCAGGGGCCAACCGGCGCCTTGGAGGCTGCCAGGAAGGGGGGCCCCCTCCGCGGCCCGTCTGCGCGGGCTCTCTTCTCTCTGTCTCTCTCGGCGCTTGGAGATCTGCTAAGGGGCCGTCGGCACTCAGTCCCCGCTGGCTGGGCTTGGTCTCACTTTTTTCTCTCTTGGCCTGCCCTGCCTGCCTGGCCTCCTTCCGGCGCGCTCCCTCGAGGCCTCCCGTGTCTTTCTTGTTCGGCCAGGGGGGGACGACCGGCGCTCGTGGGTGGGGCAGATACTCAGCGCCGGCCTGCCACACCAGGGCGGACTCCCCCGAGGAGCCATTCGGCCCTCCACGCGGAGACTGCGGCCGGCTGGTGCCCCTTCGCCTGCCCGCAGATTTCCCATATCATCCTCCCCGGAGAGAGCCGGGGACCCGCGCTGCAACCTCCCGGTCTCTTGGCACTCCCCTTGTTGCCGCCTGCAGCCAGTGTCATCGCGGCTCCTCGGGCGCACCCCGGCTTGGGCCACTCCCGCCTACACACCTCTCTGTCTCGGCGAAGGGAAGGGGGCCGGCAGGGCACGCTCTCTCTGCTCGGTAATGATCCTTCCGCAGGTTCACCTACAGAAACCTTGTTACGACTTTTACTTCCTCTAAATGATCAAGTTCGATCCTCCTCTGGTCGCAGGAGCGAGGCGCCGGGGACGCCCCTCCGCGGCCCGTCCGAGGATCTCACTAAACCATTTAATCGGTAGTAACGACGGGCGGTGTGTACAAAGGGCAGGGACGTAATCAACGCGAGCTGATGACTCGCGCTTACTGTGAATTCCTCGTTCAAGGGAGACAATTGTAACTCCCTATCCCAAGCACGGATGAGGTTCAACGGATTGCCCAGACCTTCCGGCCAAGGGCGGCTACCTGCTGATCCCCTCAGTGCAGCGCGCGTGTGGCCCCGAATATCTAAGGGCATCACAGACCTGTAATTACTCAATCTCGCGTGACTGAACGTGACTTGTCCCTCTAAGAAGTCAGCGCCCGGCGGGGCGGCAGGCGCGACTATTTGGCAAGCCAGAGTCTCGTTCGTTATCGCAATTAACCAGACAAATCGTTCCACCAACTAAGAACGGCCATGCACCACCAGCCACAGAATCAAGAAAGAGCTCTTAATCTGTCAATCCTCACTGTGTCCGGGCTGGGTGAGTTTCCCCGTGTTGAGTCAAATTACGCCGCAGGCTCCCCTCCTGGTGGTGCCCTTCCGTCAATTCCTTTATCTTTCAGCTTTGCAACTATACTTCCCCCGGAACTGAAAGACTTTGGTTTCCCGCAGACTGCCCGCCGCGTCATTGGAGATCAACCAGGTAGCCCCTTGGGGCCGGGGCCCGCCAACTCGGGCCCGCCGGACTGCTCGGCCGCGCCGCGGCTGCCGGGCCGCGGCGCCGGAGTCCTGCGCCTCTCTGCTCTCGCTCGCCGCCTGGCCTTCGCTGGAATGCCGCCCGCCGCCGGTCCTTCGCCCTCTCCAGCCCGGCCAGGGCGGCACTTCCTCTCCACTTCCTCCCTGGGCGCACGGGTGGCCGCTGGAATGCCACCCTTTGGCCCCATTGCGCCGGCCTCCTCTCGCCTCGATCCTGGAGGGGGTGGCCGGACCAGCCGGGAGGCTGGCCGAGCTGAGTTCCCTCCGTCTGGGAGATCCCCGGTCGGGGATCCTGCCTGCCATCGCCGCAGGGCTGCGGCTCGGCGCGACCGCGGGGCACCGCCCGCCGCCTGCTCGGCGGGCGTGCTGCGGGGTCGCACAAGGCTCTGGCCGGGGGGCCGCTGCCGCCTCTCCGGGTTTGGGACGCCACTGCGACGTCAGTGCGCCTTGGGCTGCCGGGACCCGGCTAAGGTCGGGTGCAGCCCGCCCTGGGGCGGGCCAGTCCCTCCGCTCCGCGGAAGTTGCCGGGCCGATCCGGACGTCGCATATATTGCTGATCAGGGGCAGCGGAGAACCCGCCGCTCTCCGAGGGGCCCTGGCTCCCCTCTCCCTCGCTCTCTCCCGCTTGCTCTTCCGCAGCGGGCCGTGCTGCCGCTCCAGACCCTCCTGAAGGCTTGCAGCCACGCACCACCGCACTTCCCCGTTCCGACACCTCTGGGCATGAAGGGTCGGCCAGCCGCGCCGAAAAACGCCGTTGACGGAGCGCCCGGAGGGCCTCCCGGCTGGGCGGCGAGCCGCCACTTTTGTCCAGCTGCTCCGGAGCGGGGCTTGTCCAGACCCCAGGGGGAATCGCTCCGGAGGCTTGGGCTTCACCGTGTAGGAATAGCCGTATCGTATGGACAATATATGGCTGTAATGATTTCTGGCAGCTGGAGCTGAGCTCGAGACCACCCTCCCCCCTATAAATAGGCAAACCAGGGAGTGGGGGTTAAGGTCCAAAATGCTCTCATTGAAATACGCACGTTTCGGGCCCAACCTGTCCCGGCGCAAAGCCCTCTCAGAGGCCTTGGGTGGGCCAGCGAGCCGATGGACGGCAGGCCGGAGACGCCCGGCCCGCTTTCCGCGGGCAACCCCGGACATCCGAACTTCTCGGACCAGGTTTTCCGAGGAAGGCGATTTACCGCGCCGCACCACCCGCCCCGCCGGCCTGGAGCCGTTTTCGCCCGGGGAAGCGTGTCGGAAATGCACGGCTTTAGGGGGGTGGCGTGCGGCTGCGGCGGTTTTTTTTCCCCAGGACTGCAATTCGCCGCGCCACATCCGGAGCCGGGCTTGTCCAGACCCCAGGGGGAATCGCTCCAGAGCCTTGGGCTCCACCGTGTTGAAATGGTCGTATCGTATGGACAATATATGGCTGTAATGATTTCTGGCAGCTGGAGCTGAGCTTGAGACCACCTTCCCCCCTATAAATAGGCAAACCAGGGAGTGGGGGTTAAAGTCCAAAATGCTCTCATTGAAATAGGCAAGTTTTGGGCCCAACAGACCCTGACGAGAGACGCTCTCGAGAGCCGGAGATCTGACCTTTCGCGGACAACGAAGTCGGAGGAAGAAATCTTCAGCGGGCGCCCACGCAACGCCGCCTGTCCGGCACCCACGGCAGGACGGGCGCCGCCCGCTGCAAGACTCTGTCCCCGTGCCGGAGGCCTGGGTCCCTCCCGGCCCGACGACCCGTCGCACGACGGCATTGGGACCGACCTGGCAACTCGCCACCCCGGCACTACTCCCCCAGAGCCCTCCTGCGGAGTATACTGCCAACCCTGGAATTCAAGTCAGTTTGGGGCGGCCGCGTCAGACATGCAGCCCAGCAGCCAAACTTTGGACACCGGAGAAGTGCTCGTTCACTCCGCCGTCAGTTCCGTCATGCCCTCCTCTGGCTGCACCCGCTGCACCGCCGAGTCTGGGACACGTCCAGCCCACTAGCGACGGGGCCCCACCGCCTGTCCCGGCCCGGGGGCCCTCCTGCCACACCCGCCGCTGGTCCTCCTCCTCCAAGTGCGGTCCGCCCGAGGGCCACCGGGCGGCGTCGGCCGGCCCTCAGCGCTCGACCTCCTCTCCCCGCTGCTGGACCCCACCACCGCTGCCTCCCCGCGTGGCGGCGCCCCTCTCCCAGAAGCCGCTCCCGCGGCGGCGACGCTGCCTCCTCCGCGGCACGTCGTCCGACCCGGCCTGCCAGGATCGGCCCGTCTGCGGCGCGGGCAAATCCCTCGGATCGAAAGGTTTAGTTTCCGCAGATCGCAGCAATGCGGCTGCTCTACTGGGCACGACACCCAGATCCATACCAAGTCGTCTGCAAGTGATCTGGCGTCCCTCTCAAGACGGCGGTTGCGCCGAAGCTCCCGGCCCCCGGACAGGGACTGCGGCCGAGTCGGCGGGGTCGGCCCTGCAAGAGCGGGTGGGCGCTGATGCAGGCTGCCCTCGTGCGGTACGCCGGCGGCGTAGCCGCGCACCGGCTGAGATTTCGACTTGGAGGCATTCAGCCGTAATCTCTCGGGTGGTAGCCTCGCACCACCGGTCTCTCCCTGAGCACCAGAACCAGGGTCCGAATCTGCGGCTCCTCTCGTACTGAGCAGGACTGCCGTGGGGGCGACCTTTCATCAGAAGGGTAAAACCAACCCGTCTCACGACGGTCTAAGCCCAGCTCACGTTTGCTATTAACGGGTGAACAATCCAACGCTTCGCGAATTCTGCTTCGCAACGATAGGAAGAGCCGACATCGAAGGATCAAAAAGCAACGTCGGTATGAACGTTTGGCTTCCACAAGCCAGTTATCCCTGTGGTAACTTTTCTGACACCTCTTGCTTCAAACTCCCAAGCTCAAAAGGATCAATAGGCCACACTTTGACGGTCCATATTCATACTGAAAATCAAAATCAAACAAGCTTTGGCCCTTTTGCTCCGCGAGGGGTTTTCTGTTCTCGCTGAGCTCGCCTTAGGACACCTGCGTTACCCTTTGACAGATGTACCTCCCAAGTCAAACTCCCCGCCTGACGCTGTCGCCAGAGCGGGTGGCGGCCGGCCGCGTAGCGCCAGAAGACTGGGCCCGCGCGGGGCCTGCTCCCCGCCCCACCGGCTAAGTAAAGGAACGACAAGAGTAATGGTATTTCACCGTCGGGCTTTGGCCCTCTCACCTATCCGTCCCACCTGGGACGGTCGAGGCGGGCGGGGCCCTCCGGCGGGCCGGGAGGCCCGGCCCGGCGGCCGCTGCGGGGAAGCGGCGCGCAGGCGGGCGCGGCCCGTCGTCCCTTCCTCGGCCAGGCGGCCGGCGCGACCACGGCCGGTCTCTAGGCTCTCCGACCGCCCCCCCCCCCGCGGTCGGGGGAACCGGGGTGGCCGGTGGAACCCCAACAGGCCGGCCTATGCGGGCCCGGATGCCCAGCCTGTCACGGGCGCCGCGCCCGGGAGAAGTGCACGCTGCCGGGCGCAGAGGCGCCCCCAGACCCCGGCTAGGGGGGTGCTTCGGACACCGCGCCGGCCGCGCTGAATCTCCCTGGCCTTTGTGCTTTTCAACTTTCCCTCACGGTACTTGTGCTCTATCGGTCTCCTGCCGGTATTTAGCCTTGGATGGAGTTTACCACCCGCCTTTGGGCTGCGCTACAAAACAATCCGACTCCCAGAAGCCCTAGTCACCGGCCGGACGGCGCCCGCAGGGGCCTGACACCCGCCATGGGAGGACGGGGGACCTCGATCAGAAGTACCTCGGCCCCGCCGCGACAGCCGGACCGGACTTCCTCACGCCACAGTTCCCGCATGCCCGCTGGGGGCCCGGAGATTCGGCGCTGGGCTCTTCCCGCTTCGCTCGCAGCTACTGGGGGAATTTTGGTTAGTTTCTTTTCCTCCCCTTAGTGATATGCTTAGGTCGAGTGGGTCATCTCGCCCGATCTGAGGTCGATGGGTTCGCAATAGGCCTCTGCCTCTCTCTCGCCTATCGGGGCCCACCCGCCGCCTCGGCGGCTGCCAGGAAGGGCGCCCCCTCCGCATCCCGTCCGCGCAGGCTCTCTTCTCTCTCTCTCTCTCTCTTGGCGCTGGGCGCCCGTTCCCTCGCCGGCGGTCCACTCGGAGATCTGCCACGGGGCCGGCAGCACTCGGTCCCCGCTGGCGGGGCCTGGCGTCCCCTTTTTTCTCTTTTGGCATGCCCTGCCTGCCTGGCCTTCTTCCGGCGCGCTCCGTTGAGGCCGCCCGTGTCTTTCTTGTTCGGCTCGGGAGTCCCGCGCCCACTCGGCGCACGTTTTAGCCCCAACAGACCCCAACGAGAGACGCTCTTGCGAGCTAGGGTGCCTCACAGACGCGTTCACGGGTGGGGCCGAGTCGGGTTTTGCGCCCGAGTCGAAGCAAGACCGTAGATGCGCCCTTTTGCGGAAAACGCAGTCCCAGGAAGAAATCTTCAGCGCACGCCGCTCCCTCGTAACGCTCCCCGTCCGGCACCCGCAGCGGGACCGACGCCGCCCGCTGCGAGATGCCACCCTCGGGCTGGAGGCCCCAGTTCATCCCTGCCGAACACCTGATCGCACGATGGCATTGGGACCGACTTTGCGACTCGGCACCCTGGCGCTACTCCTCGAGAGCCCGCCTACAGGGTAAACTATTAACCGTGGATTTCAAGTCAGTTTGGTGCTGCTGCGACAGACATGCAGCCCAGCACCCAATCCTCGGCCACCGGGAAAGCGCTCGGTCACTTTACCGTCAGTTCCGGCAGGCCTTCCTACAGCTACGCCCACTGCACCGCCGAGTCCCGGACACCTCTGGCCCCTATCCGTAACCCTAACCCTCTCTCTAACCCTAACCCTACCCCTAACACTATCTCTAACCCTACCCCTCTCCCTACCCCTAACCCTATCCCTAGCCCTATCTCTAACCCTAACCTTACCCCTAACCCTATCTGTAACTCTAAACCCTATCTCTAACCCTAACCCTACCCCTAACCCTATCCGTAACCTTACACCTAACCCCAACCGTATCCCTAATCATTATCCCTGATCCTATCTCTAACCGTAACCCTATTCAAATATATAAGGATGGGGTTATTGATATATAGGGATATAGTCGAATATTCCGTTGTGTCAAATGTTGATGTAAATATATAGCTCAAAATATCCTTTTCTCTAGCCCTATCCCCAACACTCGCGCTATTCTGCCCCTAACGCCAACAATACCCCTCACCCATCTGTCCCTAACCCTATTCCTATCTCTAACCCTATCCCTACCGATAACCCCAACCCTATCCCTAACCCTTATCCCTAACCCTATCTCTAACCCTACACCTACCCCTTACCCTATCCGTAACCCTAACCCTATCTCTAACCCTATCTCTAACCCTAACCCTACCCCTAACCCTATCCTTAACCCTAACCCTATCTTTAACCCTATCCTTGCCCCTAACCCCAACCGTATCCCTAACCATTATCCTTAACCCTATCTCTAACCCTACCCCTAACCCTAACCCTATCCGTAACACTAACCCTATCTCTAACCCTATCCGTAAACCTAACCCTCTCTCTAACCTTAACCCTACCCCTAACACTATCTCTAACCCTACCCCTAACCCTAACCCTACCCTTAACCCTATCTCTAACCCTACCCCTAACCCTATCTCTAACCCTAAACCTAACCCTATCCGTAACCTTACACCTAACCCCAACCGTATCCATAATCATTATCCCTGATCCTATCTCTAACCGTAACCCTATCCAAATATATAAGGATAGGGTTATTGATATATAGAAATATAGTCGTATATTCCGTTGTGTCAAATGTTGATGTAAATATATAGCTCAAAATATCTTTTTCTCTAACCCTATCCCCAACACTGGCACTATCCTACCCCTAACGCCAACAATATCCCTTACCCATCTGTCCCTAACCCTATTCCTATCTCTAACCCTAACCCTACCAATAACCCTATCCGTAACCCTAACCCTATCGCTAACCCTAACCCAACCCCTAACCTTATCCGTAACCCTAACCCTATCTCTAACCCTATCCCTAACCCTATCTCTAACCCTAACCCTAACCCTATCTGTAACCCTTACCCTATCTCTAACCCTACCCCTAACCGTATCGCTAACCCTAACCCTATCTCTAACCCTAACCATACCCCCAACCCTAACCCTACCCCTATCCGTAACCCTAACCCTATCTCTAACCCTAACCCAACCCCTAACTCTATCCGTAACCCTAACCCTATCTCTAACCCTACCCCTAACCCTATGTCTAACCCTAACCCTATCAGTAACCCTAACCCTATCTCTAACCCTAACCCTACCCCTAACCCTAACCTTACCCTAACCCTATCTCTAACCCTAACCCTACCCCTAACCCTATCTCTAACCCTTCCCCTTACCCTATCCGTAACCCTAACCCTATCTCGAACCCTAACCCTACCACTAACCCTATCTCTAACCCTCACCCTATCCGTAACCCTAACCCTATCTCTAATCCTGACCCAACCCCTAACCCTATCTGTAACCCTAACCCTATCTCTAATCCTATCCCTAACCCTATCTCTAGCCCTACCCCTAACCCTATCTCTAACCCTAAACCTAACCCTATCCGTAACCTTACACCTAACCCCAACCGTATCCATAATCATTATCCCTGATCCTATCTCTAACCTTAACCCTATCCAAATATATAAGGATAGGGTTATTGATATATAGAAATATAGTCGTATATTCCGTTGTGTCAAATGTTGATGTAAATATATAGCTCAAAATATCTTTTTCTCTAACCCTATCCCCAACACTGGCACTATCCTACCCCTAACGCCAACAATATCCCTTACCCATCTGTCCCTAACCCTATTCCTTACTCTAACCCTATCCCCAATACCCTTTCTCTAACCCTAACCCTATCAGTAACCCTAACCCTATCTCTAACCCTAACCCTACCCCTAACCCTCACCTTACCCTAACCCTATCTCTAACCCTAACCCTACCCCTAACCCTATCTCTAACCCTTCCCCTTACCCTATCCGTAACCCTAACCCTATCTCGAACCCTAACCCTACCACTAACCCTATCTCTAACCCTGACCCAACCCCTAACCCTATCTGTAACCCTAACCCTATCTCTAATCCTATCCCTAACCCTATCTCTAGCCCCAACCCTAACCCTATCTTTAACCCTAACCCTATCTCTACCCCTAACCTTATCCGTAACCCTAACCCTATCCATAACCCTAACCCTATCTCTAACCCTACCCCTAACCCTATCTCTAACCCTAACCCTATCTGTAACCCTAACCCTATCTCTAACTCTAAACCTAACCGTATCTGTAACACTAACCCTATCTCTAACACTAAACCTAACCCTATCCGTAATCCTAACCCTATCTCTAAACCTAACCCTAACCCTAACCCTATCCGTAACCCTAACCCTAACCCTATCTCTAACCATTCCCCTTACCCTATCCGTAACCCTAACCCTATCTCGAACCCTAACCCTACCCCTAACCCTACCACTAACCTTATCGCTAACACTAACCCTATCCGTAACCCTAACCATATCTCTAACCCTAACCCAACCCCTAACCCTATCCGTAACCCTAACCCTATCTCTAACCCTATCCCTAACCCTAACCCTAACGCTACCGCTAACCCTATCTCTAACCCTAACCCTATCTCTAACCCTATCCCTACCCCTAACCCCAACCATATCCCTAACCATTATCCCTGACCCTATCTCTAACCCTAAACCCTAACACTAACCCTACCCCTAACCCTATCCGTAACACTAACCCTATCTCTAACCCTATCCGTAACCCTAACCCTCTCTCTAACCCTAAAACTACCCCTAACCCTATCTCTAACCCTAC
Source organism: Acanthaster planci (assembly GCF_054643075.1). Lineage (NCBI taxonomy): Eukaryota > Metazoa > Echinodermata > Asteroidea > Valvatida > Acanthasteridae > Acanthaster > Acanthaster planci. Next base: position 7,012,169 of record NC_141787.1, read on the forward strand.
CCTTATCCGTAACCTTAACCCTAACCCTATCTCTAACCCTATCTGTAACCCTAACCCTATCTCTCACCCTAACCCTAACCCTATCCGTAACCTTACACCTAACCCCAACTCTATCCATAATCATTATCCCTGATCCTATCTCTAACCGTAACCCTATCCCAATATATAAGGATGGGGTTATTGATATATAGGGATATAGTCGTATATTCCGTTGTGTCAAATGTTGATGTAAATATATAGCTCAAAATATCCTTTTCTCTAGCCCTATCCCCAACACTCGCGCTATTCTGCCCCTAACGCCAACAATACCCCTCCCCCATCTGTCCCTAACCCTATTCCTATCTCTAACCATATCCCTACCGATAACCCCAACCCTATCTCTAACCCTTATCCCTAACCCTATTTCTAACCCTACACCTATCCCTTACCCTATCCGTAACCCTAACCCTACCCCTAACCCTATCCTTAACCCTAACCCTATCTTTAACCCTATCCTTGCCCCTAACCCCAACCATACCCCTAACCATTATCCTTAACCCTATCTCTAACCCTCACCCTATCCGTAACCCTAACCCTATCTCTAATCCTATCCCTAACCCTGTCTCTGGCCCTAACCCTAACCCTATCCGTAACCCTAAACC